>NW_006799138.1:0-252 GCF_000442215.2 Lipotes vexillifer | reverse complement strand
CCAATTTGTATTCCTTTTATTTCTTTTCTTCTCTGATTGCCATGGCTAGGTCTTCCAGAACTACGTTGAATAATAGTGGTGAGTGTGGACATCCTTGTCTTGTTACTGATCTCGGAGGAAATGTTTTCAGTTTTTAACCATTGAGAAGGATGTTTGCTGTGGGTTTGTCTTATATGGCCTTTATTATGTTGAGGTAGTTTCCCTCTATACCCACTTTCTGGAGAGTTTTTATCATAAATGGGTGTTGAATTT
>NW_006799137.1:0-217 GCF_000442215.2 Lipotes vexillifer | reverse complement strand
TCTTGTTTATGGTTTCCTTTGCTGTGCAAAAGCTTTTAAGTTTCATTAGGTCCCATTTGTATAGTTTTGTTTTTATTTCCATTTCTATAGGAGGTGGGCCAAAAAGGATCTTGCTGTGATTTATGTCATAGAGTGTTTTGCCTATGTTTTCCTCTGAGTTTTATAGTGTCTGGCCTTACATTTAGGTCTTTAATCCATTTTGAGCTTATTTTTGTGT
>NW_006799136.1:19462-20099 GCF_000442215.2 Lipotes vexillifer | reverse complement strand
ATAAATAAGGAAACACAAGCTTTAAATGACACATTAAACAAGATGGACTTAATTGATATTTATGGGACATTCCATCCAAAGAAAACAGGATACATTTTCTTCTCAAGTGATAATGGAATGTTCTTCAGGATAGATCATATTTTGGGTCACAAATCAAGCCTTGGTAAATTTAAGAAAACTGGAATCATATCAAGTATCTTTTCTGAACACACGCTATGAGACTAGATATCAATTAGAGGCAAAAATCTGTAAAAAATACAAACACATGGTGGCTACACAATACACTACTTAATAACCAAGATATCACTGAAGAAATCAAAAAGGAAATCTAAAAATACCTAGAAACAAATGACAATGAAAACGCAACGACCCAAAACCTATGGCATGCAGCAAAAGCAGTTCTAAGAGGGAAGTTTATAGCAATACAATCCTACTTCAAGAAACAAGAAAAATCTCAGATAAACAACCTAATCTTACACCTAAAGCAATTAGAGAAAGAAGAACAAAACAAACCCAAAGTTAGCAGAAGGAAAGAAATGATAAAGATCAGATCAGAAATCAATGAAAAAGAAATGAAGGAAACAATAGCAAAGATCAATAAAACTAAAAGCTGGTTCTTTGAGAAGATAAACAAAAT
>NW_006799136.1:0-2882 GCF_000442215.2 Lipotes vexillifer | reverse complement strand
GGAGAGGACTGGGGTTGGCGGCGTGAACACAGCCTGAAGGGGGCTAGTGCACCACGGCTAGCTGGGAGGGAGTCCGGGAAAAAGTCTGGAGCTGCCGAAGAGGCAAAAGATCATTGTTTCGGGGTGCACGAGGAGAGGGGATTCAGAGCACCGCCTAAACGAGCTCCAGAGACTGGTGTGAGCCGCGGCTAACAGCGCGGACCCCAGAGACGGGCATGGGACGCTAAGGCTGCTGCTGCAGCCAACAAGAAGCCTGTGTGCGAGCACAGCTCACTCTCCACACCCCTCTTCCGGGGAGCCTGTGCAGCCCGCCACTGCCAGGGTCCCGTTATCCAGGGACAACTTCCCCGGAAGAACACATGGCGCGGTCTCAGGCTGGTGCAACGTCCTGCCAGCCTCTGCCGCTGCAGGCTCGTCCCGCACCCATACCCCTCCCTCCCCCCGGCCTGAGTGCGCCAGAGCCCCCGAATCAGCTGCTCCTTTAACCCCATCCTGTCTGGGCGAAGAACAGACCCCAGAGGGCGACCTACACGCAGAGGCGGGGCCAAATCCAAAGCTGAACCCCAGGAGCTCTGCGAACAAAGAAGAGAAAAGGAAATCACTCCCAACAGCCTCAGGAGCAGCGGAATAAATCTCCACAATCAACTTGATGTACCCTGCACCTGGGGAATACCTGAATAGACAATGAATCCTCCCATAATTGAGGAAATGGACTTAGGGAGCAACTGTAGACTTGGGGTTTGCTGTATGTAACAGACTAGTTTCTGATTTTTACACTTCTCTTAGTATAGATTCTAGCTCTTGTTTTCATTGGTGGATTTGTTTATTGGTTTGGTTGCTCTCTTCTTTCTTTTCTTATTGTATTACTATTTTATTTTTTTTTATTTTAATAACTTTATTTTATTTTATTTATTTTTCTGTTCTTTTTTTCCTCCCTTTTCTTCTGAGCTGTGTAGCTGACAGGGTCTTGGTGCTCCAGCTGGGTTTCAGGCCTGAGCCTCTGAGGTGGGAGAGCCGAGTTCAGGACATTGGACCACCAGAGATCTCCCAGCCCCACATACTATCAATGGGTGAGAGTTCCCCCAGATATCTCTGTCTCAACGATAAGACTGAGCCCACTCAACAACCAGCAAGCTCCAGTGCTGGACACCCCATGCCAAACAACTAGCAAGACAAGAATACAACCCCACCCATAAGCAGAGAGGCTGCCGAAAATCATAAGTTCACGGACACCCCAAAACACACCACCAGATGTGGTCCTGCCCATCAGAAAGACAAGATCCAGCCTCAACCACCAGAACACAGGCACTAGTCCCCTCCACCAGGAAGCCTACACAACCCACTGAACGAAACTCACCCACTAGGGGCAGACACAAAAAACAATGGGAACTACAAATCTGCAGCCTGAGAAAAGGAGACCCCAAACACAGTTAAGTTAAGCAAAATGAGAAGATAGAGAAATACACAGCAGATGAAGGAGAAAGTAAAAACCCAGCAGATCAAACAAATGAATAGGAAATAGGCAGTCTACCTGAAAAAGAATTCAGAGTAAAGATGATCCAAAAAGCTTGGAAATACAATGGAGAAAATACAAGAAATGTTTAACAAGAACCAAAAAGAACTAAAGAGCAAACAAACTATGATGAACAACACAATAAATGAAATTAAAAATTCTCTAGAAGGAATCAATAGCAGAATAACTGAGGCAGAAGAACGGATAAGTGACCTGGAACATAAAATAGTGGAAATAGGGGCTTCCCTGGTGGCGCAGTGGTTGAGAATCTGCCTGCTAATGCAGGGGACACGGGTTCGAGCCCTGGTCTGGGAAGATCCCACATGCCGCAGAGCAAGTGAGCCCGTGCACCACAACTACTGAGCCTGCGCGTCTGGAGCCTGTGCTCCGCAACAAGAGAGGCCGCGATAGTGAGAGGCCCGCGCACCGCGATGAAGAGTGGCCCCCGCTTGCCACAACTAGAGAAAGCCCTCACACAGAAACGAAGACCCAACACTGCAAAAATAAATTAATTAATTAATAAACTCCTACCCACCCCCCCCAAAAAAAATAGTGGACATAACTACTGCAGAGCAGAATAAAGAAAAAAGAATGAAAAGAATTGAGGACAGGGTCAGAGACAACTAGGACAACATTAAACGCACCAACATTTGAATTATAGGGGTCCCAGAAAAAGAAGAGCAAAGAAAAGGGACTGAGAAAATATTTCAAGAGATTATAGTTGAAAACTTCCATAATATGGGAAAGGAAATAGTCAATCAAGTTGAGGAAGTACAGAGCCCCATACAGGATAAATCCAAGGAGAAACAGGCCAACACATGTTAATCAAACTATCAAAACTTAAATACAAAGAAAAAATATTAGAAGCAGCAAGGGAAAAGCACAAATTACATACAAGGGAATCCCCATAAGGTTAACTGCTAGTCCTTCAGCAGAAACTCTTCAAGCCAGAAGGGAGAGGCAGGACATATTGAAAGTGATGAAAGGGAAAAACCTACAGCCAAGATTACTCTACCCAGCAAGGATCTCATTCAGATTTGACAGAGAAATTAAAACCATTACAGACAAGCAAAAGTGAAGAGAATTCAGCACCACCTCACCAGCTTTACAACAAATGTTAAAGGAACTTCTCTAGGGAGGAAGCACAAGAGAAGGAAAAGACCTGCAATAACAAACCCAAAACAAATAAGAAAATGGTAATAGGAACATACATGTCGATAACTATCTGAAATGTAAATGGATTAAACGTTCCAACCAAAAGACACAGACTGGCTGAATAGATACAAAAACAAGACCCCCTAAATATTGCTGTCTACAAGAGACCCACTTCAGACCTAGGAACACATACAGACTGAAAGTGAGGGGATGG
>NW_006799135.1:0-202 GCF_000442215.2 Lipotes vexillifer | reverse complement strand
CAGGTTATGGTACGAGAACGTTTGACGGTTACCGTACGTGTAAGGGCACGGGTTAGTGTTAGCATATGGGTTAGGATTTGGGCACGTGTTAGGGTAAGGCTTCAGATAAGGGTTAGAGTTAGGGTTAGCATTAGGGTTCGGGTTAGGGAACCGGGATGGTGTAGGGTACAGGTTAGTGTACGAGTACTGTTGAGGGTTAGCG
>NW_006799133.1:0-1074 GCF_000442215.2 Lipotes vexillifer | reverse complement strand
GTCTCTCTATTTCATTGTCATTTTGTTTTGGTTTTGAAATTTATTTTTATAATGGTATTTGGCAGATTTTCACTGTTGCGCTTATGTCGCTCTACACACGCTTGATTCACTTAGGGAGACATATAAATCCATAGGTTTTAAGATTCCTACCAGTCAGGTCTATTCCTATGCGTTGAATATGGGGTGTTGAGTCCATTTCGTGGAGCAAGGAGTAGATCTTGTCTATTACGTATTTGGCTTCTGGAACGGTATCTGTGCTGATTTCAATCTCTTGTTTTATGCAGCACCCCCACTCAGCTTTCCCCTTACGCAAGCATAAGTTTGTTTTCTCAATGAGAGACTCTCTTCTGTTTTGTAATTCCTTCCATGTTAGAAAAGTTTACAATCCGTGTATTAGTGATATCGTATGATGTTTCTTTTTCCTTGTAACCTATTTCACTTGGAATCATCGTACCTAAATCCACTCACTAAGATGCTACGAACCTGATGACATTGATTTCATTGCTGACTGATATTCCATGGCACGTATGTGCCGCAACTTGGCGATCCATTTTTTCCTTTCATGGGTATTTAACTTGTACCTTGGACGAGGTTCCTGTAAAGAGGGCAGACATAAATTTTTCGGTGGCTCTGTCTTTTTGATTTCTGTTTCTCTAAGCCTAGTGCCCGAGGCTATGTACCTTGTTTTTTCGATGTTTCAGGAAATGCCATACGTTTCTCCAGGGTGGCTGTTGGCAATTTACATCCCGCCCGCAAACATAACAATGCTCCCTGTTCTCCCTGGCCTGTCCTGCCTTTCTGGATTTTACACATTTTTCAGATGGCCTTTTTGACCAGGGGGAAGTGAGGGTTCATTGTAGTGCAGATTTCCATTGCAAGCTTGCTTGCTTAGTCAAAAAGGGCCTATGAGTTTTTTTTTTGAATATGTTCAGAAAAAAACGCATACGCCCTTTTTGGCCAAGGGCATCCTGGTCCGCGTTCAGCCTATTTTCATAGGCATTAAATGCCATTCTAACCCACCTCCTGAAATCGGTTTCCTGCAATTCTGCCTCACTTTCAAGTTCTCTTCGCAGC
>NW_006799132.1:0-763 GCF_000442215.2 Lipotes vexillifer | reverse complement strand
CTGGAGGGTACTTAGTGTTAAATGTGCCGGTCCAAACACCTACAGCTAGTCTCTGGTTGGTACACCCGATTCCGGTCCATCCTCCGCAGAAACTGCAAAGTGTGCCAAACAGGAGGTTAAAGGCACTGACTCTGCAAGGGTGGAGAGTGTCAGGAAAGCGTCTTGAATGGCCAACACTAGTTCCAGGGCACGTAAAGTGAGATGCAGTTTAGGAACTTTGCCCCATCACACGTTGGACCATACTCTGGTTTTCCCATGCATGTTTTAGCTGAAGGAAGAATCCCTTAAACCTGGGGAGTTGGGACCCATGGAATGGGTACCATGCAGTATGACTTCAAAGGGTCTGCATTTGCTCGCCCAATCTCAGCAATCCTATCAGCTCCTAGTGTCCAGCCTTATGTATCACACAGCTGTGGGTGTAGATGTGGTAAATCCAGGTTTCATCACAAGCCCTGAATGAATTATGTAAGAATGTCTCTCTATTTCACTGTCATTGTGTTTTGGTTTCGAAACTTATATTTATAATGGGATTTAGCTTATTTTCACTGCTGCGTTTATGCCGCTCTTCACACACTTGATTATCTTACGGAGACAGGATACATATAGATACATAGGTTTTTAGATTCCTACCAGTCAGGTCTATTCCTATGCGTTGAATATGGGGCGTTGAGACCATTTCGTGGAGCAAGGAGTAGATCTTGCTATTACGTAATTGGCTTCTGGAACGGTATCTGTGCTGATTTCAATCTCTGGTTTTATGCAG
>NW_006799131.1:0-1699 GCF_000442215.2 Lipotes vexillifer | reverse complement strand
TGCCGCGGAGCGGCTGGGCCCGTGAGCCATGGCCGCTGAGCCTGCGAGTCTGGAACCTGTGCTCCGCAACGGGAGAAGCCACAACATTGAGAGGCCCACGTATCGCAAAAAAAACAAAACAAAACAAAAAAAGCATCCAAAACATTATTAATAATTATTGTTTTAGCACTGAGAATGAAGAGAATAAAAATATACTTTTAAGAAATCTTGTTTAGTATTTTTTTAAAATCCACTGTGAAATTTTACTGTAAGACTTATAACATTCATTATATATTTACAGTTATTATACATATATAATTTAGAAATATATATGGAGTGCCTGCTCTTTGCATGTGGAGTGCATGATTTATGGGGTAAACAAATTTTTTAAGTGGAAACAAGAGTGATAGAGATGACAGGCATGTCAACCATGAAGCTGATAAAACATTACAGATGCCAGTTTAGCAACGTCAACTGCCTACTCTCCGTCTGTTCTCTTCTTTACTAAGAGAACCCTGATTTTTCTCTCCAGGCGTCAACGTGCCTGCACATTTCCCAGACTCTTTTGCAGTTAGAGGTCCCCACGTGACAGCCTTCTGGCCAACGGCACATGTTCTGATTATCGATTGCAGTGCAGAAAAACCAACCCCAAACCTGGTGACTTAACACAGCAACCGTTATCTATTTCCTTTATGATCTGAATGTGGGCAGGGCTCATCTTTGCCCCAGTGGTGTCAGCAGGGGCAGCTCAGATGGGGCTGGAGGATGCATTTCCAAGATGGTTCACTCACATGGCTGGCAAGGTGGTGCTGGTTGTGGGCTGGGGTCTTCAGTTCCTCTTCACGTGGGCTCCCCACGGGGTGACTTGGGCTTCTTCACAGCCTGGTGGCCTGGTCCCAAGAGAGAGGATTCCAAGATCTAGGGAACAGAAGCTGCCACTTCCTTAAAGCCTCGACCTGGAAACTAGCCCAGCACCACTTCTGCTGTACTCTATTGCTCAAGCAGCCCCTGAGCCTGCTCGTATTCAAGGCGAGAACACAGAGACCCTATCCCTCACCGAGGGGAGTAGCAAAGAATTCATGGACATCTTTAATCTACCAGTACATGTAAGCAGAGCTTGCTAAGGATTCCTAGGAAAGCTTGTACATCCATCTCTACTGTCACTTCCTTCTTCCTGTTCCTGGAACTCCGGTGGGAGACTTGGGGTGGAATGCCCATCCTGCCACCCGGAAGTAACCCCGTTAATGATTGCCACACACTGGAGACGGTGTATGGGGAGGAGCCGGGGTCTCTGGGAACATCACTGAGCTCCTGCCCCTGCCAGGACTGCCCATGTCGGGACTCCTTGTGAAATGAAAGGACACGGACTGCTCCTTGGTTCAGCCCCAATAGTGACAGGCGGACAAACACCGTCCCTAAGCCAGAGCTCAGAGCTAGAGGAGCACAGAGGAGAGAAGGGTGAGAAGACTTCAGAGGGAAGTGATGCTGGAGTCAAGGCTTGAGAGGTGAGTAGATGGCAAAAGCTTTCCTGTAGCAAAGGTGCAGAGGGGCACCATCTACTGTCCCTGCCAGCCACGGATCCCCCACCTGAGTTGCAGCCCCTGAGTAACAAACACCATCTCCTAGGATCCCTCACTTCTTCTCGGCCCCCTGAGACCTCCTTCTCCCCCACTGCCACCAGGCCCACGCCCCCTGAACCTCCTCACCCCCAAGACTGTTT
>NW_006799130.1:0-364 GCF_000442215.2 Lipotes vexillifer | reverse complement strand
TATTTTACACTTAGCGATAGAAGACTATATTTCTAGAGATAGAAGAGTATACACCTAGTGATACAAGAGTATACTCCTGGAGATAGAAGACTTTACACCTAGATTTCAAATTTATACTTCTAGAGATAGAAGACTATACACATAGATATAGAAGAGTATACTCCTAGATATATAAGAGTTTACACATAGAGATAGAAGTTTATACTTCTAGGGATAGAGGGCTATTCACCTAAGGATAGAAGGGTATATTCCTAGAGATAGAAGACTTTATACCTAGCCATAGAAGATTATACTTTTAGAGTAGAAGACAATAAACCTAGAGATAGAAGAGTGTACTCGTAGAGTTAGAAGACTTTACACCTAG
>NW_006799129.1:0-685 GCF_000442215.2 Lipotes vexillifer | reverse complement strand
AACCCGTGTTCCCTGCATCGGCAGGCAGACTCTCAACCACTGCGCCACCAGGGAAGCCCCCTCTGTATTTAATTTTTTTTTTTTTCAAATAGTTTATGGTTTTGATTTTCAGATGTTTTGGTAGTTTTCATAGGAAAGAGCAGAGTAAATATCTGAATCCCTCTATCTTTTATAAAAAGTACACAAATTTGTTTCTGGAATCTTTATTCCTAGATATTTCTAGTCATCAGGGCCTGCACCGCTACCACACCTTTAATTACTGGAATTTTGTGTTGTATTTTGATATCATAGGGCATGTC
Source organism: Lipotes vexillifer (assembly GCF_000442215.2). Taxonomy (NCBI): domain Eukaryota; kingdom Metazoa; phylum Chordata; class Mammalia; order Artiodactyla; family Lipotidae; genus Lipotes; species Lipotes vexillifer. Next base: position 386 of record NW_006799129.1, on the reverse strand, counting down.
TACTCCCATTATTCTACCTTTTCAAAATAGTTTAGTTAGTTGCCCACACATATTTTCCAGAAAAACTTCATAATCGATGGATAATTCTGAAAGTCATAAGGGAATTTTGATTATAATTGCATTAAAATTTCAGATAGACATGGAGAGATTTGACATTCACTCAAATAGAAAATTTGATAGAGCAGAAGCAAGAAGAACTACAATCCTGTAGCCTATGGAACAAAAACCATATTCACAGAAAGACAGACAAGATGAAAAGGCAGAGGGTTATGACCCAGATGAAGGAATAAGATAAAACCTCAGAAAGACAACTCAATGAAATTGAGATAGGCAATCTTCCAGAAAAAGAATTCAGAATAATGATAGTGAAGATGATCCAGGACCTT
>NW_006799128.1:0-291 GCF_000442215.2 Lipotes vexillifer | reverse complement strand
GGGTTTCATCTTCAAGGAATTCATGGAAAACACTCTGACAAGTACAGGTTTTTGGTAACTGACTATACTGTGGAACTGAATGAATAAGCACTTTCAGAATTCTAATGGCAAACTGATGAATTCATAAAAGTGCCTTACAAAATATCAAGAAGAAAAAAAAATTAATTACATGTGAATGAGAGAACTGATGAGGATGATTATAAGTTTTGTGACTTTTTGTTTGAAAACAAAAAAAAAATCCCACAAGGACTCAGAGGCAAAAAATATACAAGTCAATTTTCACTGCAAAGT
>NW_006799126.1:0-287 GCF_000442215.2 Lipotes vexillifer | reverse complement strand
CTCCAGGGAGTGGGGGGAAAGGATCTTTAATCATAATAATCCTGGGGGGAGAAATCTCAGAAAAAAGACATCTGCTTCTGTGCCTTCTTGTTTTGCAGAACAGCAGTGATTGCTTTAGCAGCTTCTATTGCCATGTGTGTACAATAAGTAAACGAACATAAAATTGAATGAACGCATAAAAGGATAACCCCACCCAGCTTAACAAATCCATTCTCTGACCTGCTGAAACAAAATTGAGCTATTTGTAATGAAGTGGATAGACCTAGAGTCTGTCATACAGAGTGAAG
>NW_006799125.1:0-369 GCF_000442215.2 Lipotes vexillifer | reverse complement strand
TCCCGCCCATCAGCATAACAACGCTCCCTGTTCTCCCTGGCCTGTCCTGCATTTCTGGATTTTCACTTTTTTCAGATGACCTTTTTGACCCGGTGGAAGTGACAGTTCATTGTAGCGTAGATTTCCGTTGCAAGCTTGCCGTGTTGGCCAAAAAGGGCCTATGCGTTTTTTCCTGAATATATTCAGGAAAAAACGCATAGGCCCTTTTTGGCCAAGGGCATCCTGGTCGGTATTCTGCCTATTTTCATAGGCTTTAAATGTAATTCCAAACCTCCTCCTGAAATCGGTTTCCTACAATTCTGCCAGACTGTCAAGTTCTCTTCGCAGCCTAACTTCAGTATATTTTTGGACGAAAGCTGTCATCTATAA
>NW_006799124.1:0-3478 GCF_000442215.2 Lipotes vexillifer | reverse complement strand
ACTTGTTAGGGTAAGGCTTCGGGTAAGGGTTAGTGTTAGGGTTAGGGCTACGGTTAGGGAATGCGGACGGTTTAGCGTAAAGGTTAGGGTACGAGTACGGTTGAGGGTTAGCGTACATGTTAGGGCATGGTTTAGTGTTAGCGTTCGGGTTAGGATTAGGGCACGTTTTAGATTATGGCCTCATGTAAGCGTTAGGGGTAGGGTTACTGTTAGGGTTAGGGTTAGAGAACGGGGATGTTTTAGGGTACAGGTTTGGTTACGCCAAGCTTCGACAGTTAGAGTACATGTTAGGGCACGTGTTAGTGTTAGCGTACAGGGTAGCAATAGGGCACGGTTTAGGTTAAGGCTTCGGGTATGGGTTAGGGGTAGGGTTATGGTTAGGGTTAGGGTTAGATAATGGGGATGGTTTAGTGTACAGGTTATGGTATGATAACGGTTGAGGGTTAGCGTACATGTTAGGGCACGGGTTCGTATTAGCGTACGTCTTAGTATTCGGGCACGGGTTAGGGTAAGGCTTTGGTTAAGGGTTAGGGTTAGGTTAGGGTTAGGGTTAGGGAACGGGGACGGTTTAGTGTAAAGATTAGGGTACAACAACGTTTGAGGCTTAGCGTACATTTTAAGGCACGGGTTAGTGTTAGCGTACGGGTTAGGATTGGGGCACGTTAGGGTAATACTGGTAAGATTTAGGGTTAGGGCTAGGGTTAGGGTAAGGGAATGGGGACGGTTTAGGCTAAAGGTTACGTTACGACAATGGTTTAGGGTTAGCGTACGTGTTAGGGCATGGGTTTCTGTTAGCATACGGGTTAGGATTAGGGCAAGGGTTAGGTTAAGGCTTCGGATAAGGGTTAGTGTTAGGGTTAGGGTTAGGTTTAGGGTTACGGAATGGGGATGGTTTAGGGGACATGTTATTGTACGATAACAGGAGAGGCTTAGCATACGTGTTAGGGTATGGGTTACTGTCAGCGTACGGGTAAGGATTAGAGCACGGGTTAGGAGAAGGCTTCGGGTAAGGGTTAAGGTTAGGGTTAGGGTTAGGGTTAGAGAAAGGGGACTGTTTAGGGTACAGGTTAGTGTAAGGGAACGGTTAAGGATTAGCGTGTGTGTTAGGGCATGGGATAGTGTTAGCATACGTGTTCGGATTAGTGCACGGGTTAGGGTAAGTCTTCGGGTAAGGGTTACGAATAGAGTTAGTGTTAGGTAACGGGGACGGTTTTGGGTAAAGTATAGGGTACGACAAAGTTTGCGGGTTTGCGTAAGTGTTAGGGCACGGGTTAGTGTTAGCGTACGGGTTAGGATTAGGGCACAGGTTAGTGTAAGGCTTCAGGTAAGGATTAGGGTCATAGTTAGGGTTAGGGTTAGGGAATGGGGATGGCTTAGTGTACAGGATAGGTTTCGACAACGGTTGAGTATTAGTGTACATTTTAGGGCAAGGGCTATTGTTACCTTACTGTTCAGGATCAGGGCACGGGTTGGGGAAACGCTTCGTTAAAGGGTTAGGGTCAGGGTTAGGGTTAGGGTTAGGGTTAGGGAACGGAGATGGTTTAGGGTACACGTAAGGGTACGACAACGGTTGAGAGTTAGCGTACGTGTTAGGGCACGGGTTAGTGTTAGCGTACGGGTCAGGGTTAGGGCACGGGTTAGGGGAAGGCTTCGGGTTAGGGTTAGTGTTAGGGTTAGGGTTATGTTTAGAGAAAGGGGACGGTTTAGGGTACAGGTTAGGGTACGACAACGGTTGAGGTTTAGCGTGCGTGTTAGGCCATGGGTTAGTGTTAGCGTACGGTCTACGATTAGGGAACGGGTTAGGGTATGGCTTCGGGTAAGCGTTACGAATAGGGTCACGGTTAGGTAACTGGGTCGGTTTAGGGTAAAGTATAGGGTACGACAAAGTTTGAGTGTTAGCGTACGTTTTAGGGCATGGGTAAGTGTTAGCGTACGTTTTAGGATTAGGTCACAGGTTAGGGTATGGCTTCGGTTAAGCGTTAGGGTTAGGGGATGATTTAGGGTATAGGACAGTGTATGACAACGGTTGAGGGTTAGCGTACCTGTTAGGGCACGGGCTAGTGTTAACATACGGCTTAGGATTAGGGAACGGGTTAAGGTAAGGCTTCGGGTAAGGTTTAGGGGTAGGGTTAGGGTTAGAGTTAGGTAAGTGCGACGTTTAACGTACAGGTTAGTGTACGATAACGGTTGAGTGTTAGCGTGCGTGTTTGGGCAGGCTTTAGTGTTAGCATACGGGTTAGGATTAGGGCACGGGTTAGGGTAAGGCTTCGGGTAAGGGTTAGGGTTAAGGTTAGGGTTAGGGTTAGGGTTAGGTAACGGGGACATTTTACGTTACAAGTTAGTGTACGCAAAGGATTGAGAGTTAGCGTACGTGTTAGGGCACAGTTTCATTTTAGCGTCCGGGTTAGGATAAGGGCACGGGTTAGGGTAAAGTTTCGATAAAGGGTTAGGGTTATGGATAGGGTTAGGGTCGATATGGGTAAAGTTTCGATAAAGGGTTAGGGTTATGGATAGGGTTAGGGTCAGTTTTAGGGAACGGGGACGGTTTAGGGAAAAGTATAGGGTGCGACAACGGTTGAGGGTTAGCGTACGAGTTAGGGCACGGGTTAGTGTTAGCGTACGGGATAGCATTTGGGCACGGGTTAGTGTAAGGCTTCGGATAAGGGTTAGGGTACAACAACGGTTGAGGCTTAGCGTACGTTTTGGTGCACGGGTTAGTGTTAGCGTACGGGTTAGGATTGGGGCACGGGTTAGGGTAATGCATCGGGTAAGGGTTAGGGTTAGGGCTAGGATTAGGGTAAGGGAATGGGGACTGTTTAGCCTAAAGGTTACGTTACGTCAACGGTTGAGGGTTAGTGTACGTTTCAGGGCCCTGGTTAGTGTTAGCATACGGGTTAGGATTAGGGCACGGTTTAGGGTAAGGAATCGGGTAAGTTATAGTGTCAGATTTAGGGTTCGGGTTAGGGAACGGGGATGTTGTACGGTACAGGTTAGTGTACGACAACGATTGAGGGTTTCCATACGTGTTAGGGCATGGGTTAGTGTTAGCGTACGGGTTAGGATTAGGGAAAGGGTTAGGGTAAGGCTTGGGGTAAGGGTTAGTGTTAGGGTTAGGTTACGGGTTTGGTTTAGGGGACATGTTATGGTACGATAACAGTAGAGTGTTAGCATACGTGTTAGGGCACGGGTTAGTGTTAGCGTATGGGTTAGGATTAGGGCAAGGGTTAGGGGAAAGCTTCGGGTAAGGGTTAGGGTTAGGGTTAGGGTTAGGGTTAGGGTTAGAGAAAGGGGACGGTTTAGGGTACAGGTTAGTGTACGAGAAAGGTTGTGGGTTAGCGTGCGTGTTAGGGCATGGGTTACTGTTACCGTACAGGTTAGGATTAGTGCACGGGTTAGGGTGAGGCTTTGAGTCAGGGTTACGAATAGGGTCAGGGCTAGGTAACGGGGACAGTTTAGGGTAAAGTATAGGGTACGACAA
>NW_006799122.1:0-213 GCF_000442215.2 Lipotes vexillifer | reverse complement strand
GGCTGTGGGGATGGTACCCATGCCTGTCTAGATAGTATCGTTCGCCAAGTCCCCACTCTTCTTGTCACGGCTGCACCATCTTCCAGGCTCGGCCTCAGGAAGGAAAACCAAATTCGAACAGCTGCAGATGAGGTGACACTGTCTCAGGTCCTGGGCCGCTCGCTCCCTGGTCAGGTGAGCACGTGGTGCGCGTGGCTGGACCTCCAATGCCCG
>NW_006799121.1:0-270 GCF_000442215.2 Lipotes vexillifer | reverse complement strand
GAGGCAGGAAATTAGCTCGGGAGAGAGTCAGCTACCAGGCCAGGGATAGTGTCAGGTAATGAGTTTGGGATAGCGTGAAGACATTAGTTATTGAGGGTATCAGGGTTTCAGTAAGGACCAGTGTCAGCCTTAATCATGACCAGCGTCAGGTCTTGATGTAGGGACAGAGTCAGAGCCTCACTAACGTGAAGCAACAGCGCCTAGTGAGGCCTATGTTTAGGGCCTGACCAAGGTAGAGTGTCAGGCCATGACTTTAGAGTAGTACAAGAG
>NW_006799120.1:0-1210 GCF_000442215.2 Lipotes vexillifer | reverse complement strand
AGTACTGCTCCCAGTTAGACCAACTGAAAGCAGCACTCGACGAAAAGCGTCCAGAATTAGTCAGCGCATAATCTTCCATCAGGATAACGCAAAACTGCATGTTTCTTTGATAACCAGGCAAAAAAAGCTTGACTGGGAAGTTCTGATTCTTCCGCTGTATTCACCAGACATTGCACCTTCAGATTTCCATTTATTTAGGCCTTTACAAAATGCTCTTAATAGAAAAAATTTCAATTCCCTGGAAGGCTGCAGAAGGCACCTGGAACGGTTCTTTGCTCAAAAAGATAAAACCTTTTGGGAAGATGGAATTATGAAGTTGCCTGAAAAATGACAGAAGGTAGTAAAACAAAAGAGTGAATACATTGCTCAATAAAGTTCTTGGTGAAAATGAGTCTTTTATTTTTACTTAAAAACCGAAGGCACTTTTTGGCCAACCCAATTCTTGGGCTCTAGGTCCCAATTCTACTGCAAATGGTATCATGGTCTCTTATCATCAAGAGAAGACTTCAGTTCCTGTTCTTGGTTAGTATTTTTTTTCACTCTAAATTATTACATTAGTAAGTAGAAGGAATATCTTTTTGTAAGTGTTGAGAAGGTTAGTAGTATTAGGAGAGAATGGGGAGTCACTACAATTTTCCCTCAGTTCTAAGACTATATCTTTATTAAAATCAGTTTAATGCCTTTAGTGTTGGGATCCTGGGTGGAGGGCCAGGAAATCCAACTTGACATTAAATGTATAATTTAAAAAAATTGTTCTGACATACACACTTGTCAGTGCAGTGGCATACACTCATCCACACAGGCACATTACAGTTGAAGTTTGAGTCTAAACAGTCTAATTTGCATGTACATTTTAAGGATTCATCTGAATAATTTTTGGCTATTGGCAGTTTTGCATTGTGTCTTGGGGACATTTTCATATTCCTTGCTTAAGAGCTGGAACTCTTTAGTCATCCTTAGGATTGACAGTATAATTTGAAAACAAATTCAAAGAAGATTAGCATTTCATCTGCATTTCCTATTGGATTATACCGAAAATGTTTTGTTTATTTGGATGTTTTGTTTATTTGTTAGGGGGAGAGGATTCTCATCAATTAGGTTACATATTCCTCAACAAAGTTAAAAGCCCTAAAGGCTTTCTTTTGAAAGTTGGTTAAAAACTCCTTTTTTTTTTTTTTTTTTTTGGCCGCAGGGGATCTTAGTTCCCTGA
>NW_006799119.1:0-2573 GCF_000442215.2 Lipotes vexillifer | reverse complement strand
GATTTCCATGGCATTGTCCTATGGTCCAGCCCCAGAAGTCATGAGGGGGAGGCTAAGGAAGGGTCCTCACGACCCACGCAGGACCACCCACCTCAGGGTCAGATGCTGTGGATGCAGACACCTTTCCCCTGCCCACAACAGTTTGGGTGGCTCCTTTTCAGGAGCGATGAGCTGAATGGAATGCTTTGGCCCAGGAAGAAAAGAAGCCAAATGGCAGAGCTCAGAGACAAAGCAGCAGTGCATTGAGGTCAGAATCCACTGAAATCAGCTCTGCACAGAGGAGGAGCAGACAAGGGCCCTCAGCAGATGGAGATGAACACAAGTCAAGTTCACCGAAGGTGAAGCTTGAAGACACGGAGCTCCCGTGTCCTTTCTTCTCATGGCAATGTATTCCAGTTGTTGACAAAGTGCTAGATAGAGACAAACGACCCCTTGAGAGCCCAAGTGAAAAAGGAAACACTAAATTCAGGACAGGGGCCCATTCTTTGGTGGTTTCTCTGTACTCAGTAGGTGAGGAGCAGTAGATCTTCTGGATTTGTTCATTAAGAAAGGGGCCGGGCACACTAACTTCCCACCACTTCTTGCTCAAGTATTTTCCTTGATGGATGAGGCAGCTTTAATACATAAATGGCCTACCCAAATGTGGGGAGGAGGCCATGATGAAAGAAAGAGTGGGGTACATTGTCTGGGATGTTTCTCTTTGCCCTTATCAAGTTGCTAAAAAGGAAGATTTTCCAAGAGCAGTGACAGGGCAGTCCCATGTCCAACAAGGCAGACCCAGCATGCAGCATCCCATCGGTGACCGTGACACCTGCTGGTCACCACTGGAACTACGCCCAACCGCCTTAATCGTGAAACGCCACAGTTCTTTGTCAGCTGACCTTGAGGGCTGCTTGGCGAGCAACGCCGCCTAATTAAGGCAACTATACTTTTGAAATTAAAGAACCTTCCTCCATGTGTCCAAGGCCTGATAATCAATTTGACAGGGCCAGGGCCATGGTGGCCAGAAAGCTGCCAAAGAGGTAGCAGAGGTAGGAGGTGATGGAGAGGAGAGGAATCCCATTGGTGAGAGGGAGGTGGTATTTTAAAGACATTTAAGATGTCTTGTTTGAAAAGAGTGTTGGAAAGAGGGTAAAAGAAGAATGGAAGGATTCTTTCCAAGGCCAAGGTAAAATATGGGGCTCTAGTCCTATTTAAGAATTTGATAATGATTGCATTAAATCTTTAGATAAATCTAGGGAGAACTGGCATCTTTGCAATACTGAGACTTCCAATTCACAAACATAGTGTGTCTCTCCACACATTTTGGTCTTCTTTAATGCCTTTCAAACAAGTTTTATCATTTTTTTCATAGAGGTCTTGCATAATTTGTTAGATTTATACCTGGGTACTCCATATTTTTTATACTATTTTAAAATGCCTTTTAACTCATTTAGTACTGCTTTATGTTATTATGTTTGTTGTTGGTATATATAGAAATATAATTAATTTTTATATGTTGATTACTTTGCTAAACTTGTTTATTAATTATAACAATTAATCTGTAGAGTCTCTTGGATTATCTACATATATTTTATAGTTCCTGAACAATGACAGTTTGGATTATTCATTACCAATTCTTCCACCTTTCATTTCTTATCTTGCTTTATCGTATTGGTTAGGACATACAATATTGATTAGTAATGGAAATGGGCTTCCTCATTTGATTTCTGAATTCAGAGGGGAAGTTTTCAGCATTTTTCCATTAAGGATGATATTTGTTGTTTTGAGTAAACACATAATAATGATCAAGGAAATTATTTTCTATTCAGAGTTTGCTCAAAATTTTTACCATGAATGGGTTTTGAAAAATCAAACACTTTTTCAGAATCCATTAAGATGACCATATGATTTTTTTCCCTTTCCTCTGCTACTGTAGTCAATTTTTTAACTGATTTTCTAAGGTTAAATCAGTATTCCTGAAATAAGCTCAACTTGGTCATCATGAATTATCCTTTTTATATATTACTGGATTCAATTTGCTAATATTTTGCCCAGAAACTGTGCATTTACATTTGTGTGAGTTTAGCTTATAATTTTCTTTTCTTTACTGACCTTGTAAATTATAAAGGTTATGCTAGCCTCATAAAATGAGTTAGTAGTATAATAAGAGAATTTTTTATTCTTTGAATTTTAGATAGAACTTGTTGATAAATCTTTCTGGGTCAAACAGAGTGAGGTAGGTAGCCCACTACACAAGTCTCCACTTCTTGGAGCTATGAAAGCGAGAAAATAACTTGACTTTGTATTATCCTTTTTAGCCCGTTTTGGTCACACAGTGCAACCATTAACAGGAAATTCTTCCTTAAGTCTGCCATGAGTCCCACTGTTTTACTTGTTCTGGTTTTGGAAGATCACCCCTTCATTTTTCCCTCCATTATTCCACTCAGTGTTCTGTAAGACCCCATTTTTGTGATCCTAAGTAGCCCACGTTCTCTAGAAGATAGGTAACGAATGCTCATTACCGTGAAGTTATCACCACCAATGGAAAATTCCTAGAGCACAAGGATACTTGCACACAGGAACACTCACTT
>NW_006799116.1:0-606 GCF_000442215.2 Lipotes vexillifer | reverse complement strand
GGGAGAAGACTGGGGTTGGCTGTGTGAACACAGCCTGAAGGGGGCTAGTGTGCCACAGCTAGCAGGGAGGGAGTCCGGGAAAAAGCCTGGACCTGCCTAAGAGGCAAGAGACAATTGTTTCAGCGTGCGCAAGGAGAGGGAATTCAGCACCGCCTAAACAAGCTATAGAGATGGGTGTGAGCCACAGCTATCAGTGTGGACATCAGAGACGGGCATGAAATGCTAAGGCTGCTGCTGCAGCCACCAAGAAGCCTTTGTGCAACCACAGGTCACTATCCACACCTCCCCTCCCAGGACCCTGTACAGCCTGCCACTGCCAGGGTCCCGTGATCCAGGGACAACTTCCCTGGAAGAACACATGGCGTGCCTCAGGCTATTGCAACATCATGCTGGCCTCTGCCACCACAGGCTCGCCCCGCACACCGTGCCCCTCCCTCCCCATGGCCTGAGTGAACCAGAGCCACCTAATCAGCTGCTACTTTAACCCCATCCTGTTTGAGCAAAGAACAGACACTCTCAGGCTACCTACATGCAGAGGCAGGTCTAAATCCAAAGGTGAACCCCAGGAGCTGTGCGAACAAAGAAGAGAAAGGGAAATTTCTCCCA
>NW_006799115.1:0-262 GCF_000442215.2 Lipotes vexillifer | reverse complement strand
GCAAGGATTCTTAAATATATGCAAATCAATCAATGTGATACACCATATTAACAAATTGAAGAAGAAAAACCATACGATCATCTCAATAGATGCAGAAAAAGCTTTTGACTAAATTCAACACCCATTTATGAGAAAAACTCTCCAGAAAGTGGGCATAGTGGGAACGTACCTCAACATAATAAAGGCCATATACGACAATCCCACAGCAAACATCATTCTAAATGGTGAAAAACTGAAAGCATTTCCTCTAAGATCAGGAACA
>NW_006799114.1:0-881 GCF_000442215.2 Lipotes vexillifer | reverse complement strand
TATTTTAAGAGATTATAGTTGAAAACTTCCCTAATATGGGAAAGGAAATAGTTAATCAAGTCCTGGAAACACAGAGAGTCACATACAGGATAAATCCAAGCAGAAACACGCCAAGACACGTATGAATCAAACTGTCAAAAGTTAAATACAAAGAAAACACATTAAAAGCAGCAAGGAAAAACAACACACAAGGGAATCCCCATAATGTTAAGAGCTGATCTTCCAGCAGAAACTCTGCAAGCCAGAAGGGACTGGAGGACATATTTAAAGTGATGAAGGAGAAAGTCATACAACCAAGATTACTCTACCCAGCAAGTATCTCATTCAGATTTGATGGAGAAATTAAAACCTTTACAGACAAGCAAAAGCTGAGAGAGTTCAGCACAACTAAACCAGCATTACAACAAATGCTAAAGGAACTTCTCTAGGCAAGAAACACAAGAGAAGGAAAAGACCTACAATAACAAACCCAAAACAATTAAGAAAATGGGAATAGGAACATACATATCGATAATTACCTTAAATGTAAATGGATTAAATGCTCCCACCAAAAGACACAGACTGAATGGATACAAAAACAAGACCCATATATATGCTGTCTACAAGGGACTGACTTCAGACCTAGAGACACATACAGACTGAAAGTGAGGGGATGGAAAAAGATATTCCATGCAAATGGAAACCAAAAGAAAGCTGGAATAGCAATTCTCGTATCAGACAAAATAGACTTTAAAAAGACTATTAGAAGAGACAAAGAAGGACACTACATAATGATCAAGGGACTGATCCAAGAAGAAGATGTAACAATTATAAATATGTATGCACCCAACACAGGAGCACCTCAATACATAAGGCAAATACTAACAGCCATAAAAGGGGAA
>NW_006799112.1:0-686 GCF_000442215.2 Lipotes vexillifer | reverse complement strand
AACATAAAATAGATAGCTAGTGGGAAGGAGCCACATAGCAGAGGGAGATCAGGTCGGTGCTTTGTGACCACCTAGAGGGGTGGGAAAGGGAGGGCGGGAGGGAGGGAGATGCAAGAGGGAAGAGATATGGGGACATATGTATACTGATTCACTTTGTTAAAAAGCAGAATCTAACACACCATTGTAAAGCAATTATACTCCAATGAAGATGTTTAGAAAAAAATTTCTCACTTTAAAAAACTAGAAAATGCAACAACATATCAATATTAAGACAATAAAAATATCTTATGAATAAAAATTTATTTCTATCAGCTTCAAGGAAAATTTTGGCCAGTGGTTTAGGAGCTGTATTCACCAAAGTATTCCTGATCAGTCAGGAGTGAAGACAGAGTTCAAAGGCCTACTTTAGGTCTTGGTGAATGGTCCAGGGGTGCAATGGTGAATCTAATCTGTCCAGTTGTGGCATTATAACTGTTAAAGAGAGCCCAGAATTTTAGAGGGGAAAAGCAGATTTTATTCAGGACTGTTAAAATAAGGGAAAAGATCTCAGTACAGAAAGAGTCTCAATCCCCAAAATGGCTTGGGCGAATGGGAATTTACAGCCAGGGAGTCTGTTGGGGTGTACAGCAGGTAGAAAATTACTAAGAGGAAACACCAAGTTTAAAGGGAATTTTGGCTCAACTGAC
>NW_006799110.1:0-5951 GCF_000442215.2 Lipotes vexillifer | reverse complement strand
CCGCGGCACGTGGGATCTTCCCGGACCGGGGCACGATCCCGTGTCCCCTGCATCGGCAGGCGGGCTCTCAACCACTGCGCCACCGGGGAAGCCCCGGAAGAGCCAACATTTGATAGAGAACTAGCACATCATCAGGCAGAAAGCTGGAAAATAAAGATAAGTATAATGATTGAAGACAGTCAACTTTAATATTTAGGTTTGCTTCCTTCATTGTGGAGATAGGTGTAAATATCCATAAGGATAGATTGGATATATCAAAATTGAGATTATGCTACTATAAGTTTTTTTTTCAATTCTGCTTTACATGAAATGCTCAGAGTAGGTAAATTTATAGAGAAAGAAAGTAGATTAGCGATTGCCTAGGACTGGGGAGTCGGGCTGGGAGGTGAGGAGAGAAGGAAAATGGCTGCTAATGGGCAAAAACTTTCTTATTAGAGTGAAAAAATGTTCTTAAATTATTGTGATGTTTGAGCCACTCTGTAAATCTATTAAAGTCCATTGAATCGTACGCTTTAATTGGGTGAACTTTACGATGTGTGAATCAATAAAACTTTAAAATATTTCAGTTAGCGGCCTACCCAGATTTCACAAAATAAATTCCATATTTTCTTTGAAACTTTATTTTATCACTTTATGTTGAAATGAATATCAGCGTATGTTAGTTTGTTGTATAAATTTCACCCTGTAAGGGTGTTTATTACTGTCCAGTTTGAAAACTTTACAAAGTATTTTAATAAAATGATATGTTCTTCAGAAAAGAAAAACCATTTCCTGAATGAACATACATAACAATAGATATGGACACATCCATCCATCCATCCATCCATCCATCCATCCATCCAATAGCCATCCCCTCTAGTCACGGAGAACGCAGCTGGGAGCACAAGGCACTAGGCTCTGCCGTCACCAGATGATGTTGTCAGGGGCCATAGCGAGTGGAGGTGCAAACACCTGTCTCTCCAGCCACTCTTCTGCCAACCACTAAACCAATTTGTTAAATAAAGTATGACAAGCACCTTTGAAAGGAAACGCTTGAGGCAGGTATAGAGTCATAGAATTTCAAAAGGTCCATAGCAATTTCTGTAATTCTATCATTTTGTGGACACGAGATCTGACCCACGGGAGTTCAGTGATTTGATCGAGGGAGCAAGTATGTAGCCAAATGGAAACTTCTAAAACGCACAAATTCAGGTATACAACCCAGCAAAAAAAATCATTTTTCTCTCTGGAGGCATATTTATAAGTCAGAGTTTTGGGAGAGTCCCAAACATCGGTACTTTTATTCTTTTCCAAAGGCCGTTAAAAATGTGTAAGTATATAGTTATTTCTTCCCTTTGCTAAGACTTATAAAAAATAAATTCCAAAATCAAGAGTGGTGTTTTTCTAAGCATGTTTTTGATTCCTTCGTCGGGCCATATTTTTGGTTTATAAAATACAGTCACCATAACCACATTCTTCTCAAAAAGAGTAGGTGGTGGAGGCTTTGGAGTTCCCCGTCCTCCGCGCTGCCAATGTCATTAACTTGCTAAACCTGAATTTCTGCTTCACTCAGAATCTTTAATTACTCCCTGCCTCTCCCAACCCCTTCATTATTACGAGCAATTAACTTGCAGAGGTGACGTCATCTTCTTGACATCTGGAAGATATTACCACTTGCCTCCTTTCTCCAAACCAAACCCCAGTCCGAGGCTGAGCAGGACCCCAGCACCAGCGTCTGTGAGGGTGGGACGTCCAGCCCAGGGTCGCTGGGTCACTCCCAGACTGAGGACAGTCACCCGACCTCGTCGCCTCGGTCCCTCACCCGTCAAACCAGAGATTCTGCTGTATCTGTGTTTCTCAGCCCCGGATACTCAAGCTTGGGGGTATGTGAAGACACTAAGGAATACACTGAATGGTCTTCCTGGAAAGTCATTATTTGGTAGAAATGGAAAATATTATTATTTCATTAAAGCAATCAGAGTTATGAAAGAGTAGAATGTCAAACTTACAAAAGTATTAAAGCCAAAGTATGACCTTTCGAAAAAATATGTCCTATATTCAGTGAAAAGTTCTGGTTAAAGCAGAGCCCCCTTGGCCCAGGCCCTTGGGTGGGATGCTGTGAGCACAGTGGTGGCTGATATTCTCAGTGCTAAAGCCCAAAGATGCTGCAAAGACAGGATAAGCCTGGAACAGAGGCTCTAAAGAAGGTCTTCATTTCATTAGAGAACAACCGCCCCCAGAGAGCCTGAAAGGCATTAGTCACCTTTTTATTAAGCTGAGATCTGGGTTCCCATCCAAGGGAGAAGCCCCTCCCACTGAGGGGTCCTCACCCACACTCTCAGGCTCACTTTCTTCCAGTCCTGCTGCTGGGACATCAGGGGTCTCCACGCCCAGCCTGTGGGCTGCCACCCCCATGGCAGCCCCAGGAGGCTCCCCATACCTGCCCGCCCCGCTTCAGACCCTGGAGATGCCTTCAAGGTCATGCTCTGGCCTCTTCCTCCCCAATCTGTTTGCTTTTATTCTTTTATTTTGCACATCAGTCTGTACATTTTTGTTCCTTCTAAACTTTGCTATGGTAATACTACATACCATCATGCCCTATTTTTCATAAGGTTTTTCTTATACTGATGGCAAGGGCCCTGTAAATATTACTTTTAGTCACTGTGTCACATTCCATTGTATGTTGTGAGGGTTTTTTTTCCAAAGATGTTCACAACAATTTCTTCCCCTCCTTTGCAGTGAGACTGTGGCCCTCCCCCTTCAAGGGGCTGGGTAGGCATCTATTTTATTTCCCGGGAATTTGGGCTGCCTTGGGACTGGCAGGAGGTGGTGGAGGTGATGCCAGGAGACTCCAGGGCTCCAGGAAGCCCAGCCCCTCTGCCCCCACCTCCAGTGCCCTGGAGGGCCGAGATCGAAGGTTCCCAGCCCCCAGCCAGCACTGCTGGCCAGGCATCTGTGTAAGGTCCCCTGGGACCCTCCAGCTAGTCCAACCTCCCAGTGCAGAATGAGCCACGTGGGTGAATCCAGGTGACATGGCCAAGAAGCCGCCTGCTGACCACAGAATCGTGAGAAACAGTGAATAACTGTTGTTTTCAGCCACCGTGTTTGGGCTGCTTCGTGGTGCAGGAATGTCTCACTGACTTTAATGGGAAAATGTTGAACGTGACAAATTTACGATTGCACCGCAGCAAACGCTAGGAAGTGTTCGCCCTGGCTGAGCCCTGGGATTAGCTGATGGTGGTGATGTGGGTGCAGAGACCTCACGGGAACAGAAGATGGTGAGGCACGTGCTTGTGGTCGAGTCACGTACAAGAGCGTCATCTCACTGCAAAGCCAGGAAACCAAAGCTCGACGTCCTTGAACAACAACAGGAACGTCCAAGAACCCGGGCACTGTCACCGGAGAGACACAAGCCTGACTCCTTTCTCTGCCACTAATCAAGTCAGCTACTCGGACTCTTAATCTCTCACTGTGCTCGTCTGCAGGATGGAAACAACATCAAATGACAGTATCGTCGTGAGGGTCCGTTGAGAGACCACGTGTGAAATGCCCCCCTCGTTCCTGGCGCGCGGCTCGCTTTGTGGATGACGGGTCCCCAGCCAGGGTCACATGGCTGGTGGGTGAAGCGAGGGCCCTGTCTCTTCCCCATCTGACTCCAGAGGTTTTGCTCTTGCTACTGTATTTCACTTTTTACTCCTAATGCTCAGCCTGGAAAACAGTGAGGAACAGATTTTCTCCTGTGTCTGTTCATACTCACGTATTCAACCCGTTTTGATCGAGCACCTGCTAAGTGCCGGGCACCCAACTCTGCTCCCAGATAACATGATGAGGCAATGCAACGTGAGGGTCTGTGGGGGACAGGTGTCGATAGCACAGACCACAGACATGAACGTGATTGTCAACCATACTCGGTGCTGGAGGGACAGGACGGTCTCCCAGGAAGCTGAGGAGAAAGGATGCTTGGCCTGGACCAGGCGGGGGACTGACGCGTGGGGAAGCTTCTGGAGGAAGTGCCATCTGCGCTGAGATCTCAGGAACAAAGAGGTCTTAACCAGGTAAATGGTGTGATGGGACAAGTAGGGACGATTCGAGTCAGAGGGACAGCGAGTTTGAAGATCCTAGTCAGAAGGAACTTGGAAATTTGCGCGGGAGCTGGGGGAAAGTTCATGTGGCTGGGGGCAGAGAGCAAAGGGCAGCTGCTCTGAGGGAGTGGGAGGGGGCAGGGCCAGGGCCTAGGGGCTCTGGGGCCACACTAGAGACCACAAGCTTCATCTCACAGAGAGGGAAGGTCTTGAGGAATTCCCAGCGGGGCAGTGACATTAACGTGGTGGTGGTATCTGGGGAGGCTGCCAGCACCTTGGGTCTCCAAGAAACAGCAGATGACCTGTTAGTGATGTTGGATGTGACCTCGGGAGATAAGATGTACCAGCAACTCACGCGGTACGGCGGTATGGGCTGAGGTCGGGCCGTTCTACTCTAGCACCTGATACAGGCACAGAGGAAGGATTTGTTCAACAAAGGAACGGGTAAATAAACAAGTATTTGATGGTAAACTTTCCAGCATCTTGCTAGGCTGGCCAGGAAGGCATCTGAGCTGATTGATGCCTTAGGTTACATCAACAGGGGGCAATGCCCGCGGCCTGAGGTTAGGGACAGGTTGATGTGCCCGGGGACAGGGAGAGAAATGGGGGTGTCTCGCGGCCAGAGTCTCCAGAACTCTCCAGTTGCCTCTGGCCTCTATTTTGTACACTGGCAGCTAAGTCTCCGTTGAACATCTGTTTACAAGGTGTTGACAGATCCTGAGATGAAAATCATCGCGAAGACGCTGGAAGCTCTTGATGCCCCTCCTCTTTCGGGGGTGGGCGTCTCTGATGCTTTTTCCAACCCTGACCCCATCTTCATCGATGGGGGTCACTGTCGTGTGAAAGACCCACTTATTGCTTAAAAAATAGTCATGTCTTGTTTTCAATGCCAATTCTTGTATGGGAAATAAAGGAAGGGGCCTTTTTCAAAACTCTTTTGCACGTTTTCCTTCGAGAAGCCACATTTTTCCTTGCTTCCCATATGAGATCAAGTGTACAGACAGGGAAACAGGCAGATGGACATTACGGGGAGAAACCTACTAAAATAAACACAGCTCTCTCTACTCTATATTTTAAAGATTCATCCATGTAATTCAAGGGCCATCATTTAGAAGCAGACCCACTGGAGGCCACATAGCATGAAGGCCTGGCAGCTCCACAGTTAGTCATCCCCTAAGAGCAGGTTGGACTAAGGCTGCTTCCGAAGACACTTGGCATTTCTCTCTGAAATCCATTCTTTCGCTAATGAAATGGGTGAAGGGTTTAAAGTCAGCACTTAATGATATTCTGGAATGTTCTCTTAAAAGAGAAAAGACCCTTGGAAAATGCTCCCAGGGCTTCAAAGACCTAAGTGTAGGGCCAAGAGGACTAGGAAAGGGCCTCCTCAGAGTAACAAGGAGCTGAGGACCTTCCCTTTGACTTGGTAATTTAACCTAAGAGAAAAAGAAGCAAAGAAAAGCTTTATTTCAGCATTAAGCATACAGTTGGCATTCACCAAGTGTTTGTTAATAATAATGACTGATTTATGCCAGACCCCCTTTAGAGCAAATTGTCCCAGATCCAAATTTCACAATGAGCCCAAGGATTCCAGGGCCCTGGCAGGAAGCTCGAAGGGTTTGGAACAACTCACACATCACGCAACTGCCCACCCCCACTGTGTTTTCTCCCACCCCTCCGCCCCACCTCCACGCACCCTCACATCCAGTGGGGTGCCCTTTGGAGGCCCTCCGCCCCATCTCCTTAGTTAATAAAGGGGTGTTGCTTCTTCTCACCTGTGACAGGCTTTCTGTGTCTCCTTCACAAGATAAACCAGGTTCTAGCTGGGTTCTTTCTCCTGAGAGCATGAACTAGGACAGCCTTTATGAGAGGAAAGGACTCGGGGGGGGGGGG
>NW_006799108.1:0-351 GCF_000442215.2 Lipotes vexillifer | reverse complement strand
AATGGTTTAGGTTTAGCGTACGTGTTAGGGCACAGGTTAGTGTTAGCGTATGGGTTAGAAGTAAGAAATAGGATAGGGTAAGGCTTTGGGTAACGGTTAGGGTTAAGTTTAGGGTTAGGTTTAGGGAACGGGGAAAGTTTAGGGTACAGGTTAGGGTACGACAATGCTTTAGTGTTTGTGTCCGTATTCGGGCAAAGGTTAGTGTTAGCGTAGGGGTTAGGATTAGGGCATGGTTTAGGATAAGGCTAAAGGTAAGGGTTAGGGTCACAATAAGGGTTAGGGTTAGGGTTAGGGCACGGTGTAGGATAAGGTTAAGTGTAAGTGATAGGGTTATGATAAGGGCTAGGGTTA
>NW_006799107.1:0-1405 GCF_000442215.2 Lipotes vexillifer | reverse complement strand
TTTTTTTTTTTAAATTTATTTTTGCTGTGTTTGGTCTTCGTTTCTGTGTGAGGGCTTCCTTTAACTATTATTTAATTAACTATTAACTGTTAGCATTTTAAGCTAAAAAGCTAATAAGAGAGTGATAGAAAGCACTTTGATAGAACCCTATACCCTGACATAATCTTTTGGTCATTGAACCCAAACTAGAAATAATTTGGACAAATCATCATTCACTGTAAATAAACATAAAGAATGTTTGAACTGAAATCCAGGACATGGTGAAAGAATTTTCTTTTAAAATAATCAGAAATTGTCATTAGTGTACAGGAAATAGACTGAAATAAACATATCATTTGTAATAGCAAGGGAGATTTCTTTGTAGATGTTGTGTGAGAGAGCCAGTCCCAACTCAGAAAAGAATCACTTGAAGGAAGCTATCTTCCTTCAGTTCATTGTCCAAAAGTTCACCCATCTATATTTCCTTGAGGAAGCAGTAGACATTGAAACCAAGGTTCATTCCTATGTTCAGCACAGACAAAAAAACAGGCCAGTGAAAATGTACTGGCATTCTATGGACTACTGAGTCAGCAAAATTTATAAGACACAGTGAGGATCTGAGCAGACTGGACTTTTATTATTTTTTCTTATGAGATTTGAGAGAATGTTGAGTTTGAAAATGAATTAATGTCTATGTAGGACAATCTCCAAAGGTTTAGGGCTATTAATATGAGAAATATGTACAAACTATTAGATAGATACATTGTTTCCTCCATAAAACAAATTCCTTTGCTCTCCTTCTTTCACTAAGTTTAAGCCACATGACTTAAGAGGAAGGGTAATTTCAGATACAGTGAGAAAGAACTAGAAAAAGTTGTCAACAAGTTCCCAGTTGACAGAAAGGAAATATAAAAAATTCTTCTGTTTCCAGAAGAAGAGCAGGAAAAGGAGAGGATAGAGGAAAGAGAAAGAGGATAAACAAATTACTTTGCTTTTCTTTTAAATGTTGAATCAAAAGAAGGTGAATATTCAGGGAAAAGAAGCTCCTATAGGATAGAAGACAGAATCATAAGTAATAGATGTTGTGCACTGCTATGCATTTTGGCCTTTATAGGAAATGGCTCCTAAGTCAAACACCAATGGCTTAGCTGCAGCATATTAAAAATATAGCAACATATCTTTACTTTTTCATTTTTTATAAATTTATTTATTCATTTGTTTTTTTGTTTGTTTGTTTTTGGCTGTGTTGGGTCTTCATTGCTGTGCACTGGCTTTCTCTAATTGAGGCAAGCAGGGGCTTCTCTTCTTGCGGTGCGCGGGCTTCTCATTGTCATGGCTTCTCTTGCTGCAGAGCATGGGCTCTAGTAGTTGTGGCACATGGGCTTAGTTGCTCCACGGCATGTGGGATCTTCCTGGACCAGGGATC
>NW_006799106.1:0-311 GCF_000442215.2 Lipotes vexillifer | reverse complement strand
AAAAATTGCCTGCTTGTGAAACTGAGAACAGGTTAAGTCCATCCAAACTGAGTGAGCTAAAAATGAGGAATAGACAGTTTCCCACAGAGATGAATATATTCTTTTATCAGTATGTGAGTAGATTGAAGACAGGAAGAAGCAAACACTTTGGTAAATCAGTAGTGTGTAAATATCCTACTAAAACTAAAAATGTATATGTTTAAATAAAGATAATATTTCAGAATTCCAAACTTTTATAAGCTTATTGGAGAAATATTGGAAGATCAAGGAAATCAGTGTCTTGTTTAACTCAGAAACCTAGAGAAAATTTT
>NW_006799104.1:0-227 GCF_000442215.2 Lipotes vexillifer | reverse complement strand
CTTACATATGTTTATCAAATGAACAACTGATGGATGGATGGAGGGAGGGAGGCAGGAAGGGATAGAGGGATGGACGGAGGAAAGGATGGATGGATGGATGTATAGGTGGAGGGATGGATAGGTGGAGGAATTGATGGATGGATGGAGGGATGGACGAATGGACGGAAGGATGGATAGATGGATGTTTGTTTATGGCAGAATAAGAGTTAAGGGGCTTTGCAAATAGA
>NW_006799103.1:0-226 GCF_000442215.2 Lipotes vexillifer | reverse complement strand
TGGAGGCTAAACAATACACTACTTAATAACGAAGTGATCACTGAAGAAATCAAAGAGGAAAGCGAAAAATATCTAGAAACAAATGACAATGGAGACATGACGACCCAAAACCTATGGGATGCAGCAATAGCAGCTCTAAGAGGGATGTTTATAGCAATACAAATCTACCTTAAGAAACAGGAAACATCTTGAATAAACAACCTAACCTTGTACCTAAAGCAATTAG
>NW_006799102.1:0-220 GCF_000442215.2 Lipotes vexillifer | reverse complement strand
CTTACCCGAAGGCTTACCCTAACCCATGCCCTAATCCTAACCCGTAAGCAAACACTAACCCGTTCCCTAACACATATGCTAACCCTAAACCGCTGTTGTACCCTAACCTGTAACCTAAACCATCCGTGTTCCCTAACCCTAACCCTAAACCTAACCTTAACCCTAACACTTACCCAAAGCCTTACCCTAACGCATGCCCTAATCCTAACCCGTACGTAAG
>NW_006799101.1:0-402 GCF_000442215.2 Lipotes vexillifer | reverse complement strand
ACCAGTGTGTCTCCTTGGACTCTGCCTGACCAGAAGTGTTACAAAGGTCCTACACAGCTACCTATTTCTCAGCAAACCGTGAAGAGACGTGGTTTCCTGGGTACAGGTGCGTGGGACACACTGCGGAGGCCGGAGTTCTGTGAATGCTGACGGCTCTCCTCTCTTTACATTTTACCCCAGCAATGGTGGAGAGCTCTTGCAAACTGGGTGAGGCAGAACATGCCGGGAGGGAATTGAAAGACTTCACTGAGGCTAAGGGTCGCGTAAGCGTCTCACACGGCGAAAGTGGGCCTCGGGATTTTCTCTCCTCCTGAGTTGCAAGAGCCGCAATTCTCCATATAAAACACTCGCTTCCTACACAGACGTCCGGGCTGAGGATAGATGCCGCGCAGTAGCAGGGTT
>NW_006799100.1:0-276 GCF_000442215.2 Lipotes vexillifer | reverse complement strand
AGATATTCTTATCACCCCTGTAAGGCAGAGTGTAAGGCTAAATACTGAAGGGCCCCAGAACGTCACCCCAAATATGCCGCTTTGGCATAAGGATTCTTTTGAGCTAAAGAGAATTGAGAAGCAGCAGACACAGGAAAAGCTCTTCACCTCCCCAGAACTGCCCAAAGTAAAGTCCAAAGCTGCCCTTTTGTAAAGGAAATTTCCATTTATAAGAAGTCTCTGTAGCAGGAAGAGAGCTACTCCTGAAGACAAGCCTTATCACCTGAGAGAGTCTTA
>NW_006799099.1:0-319 GCF_000442215.2 Lipotes vexillifer | reverse complement strand
GTGAAAATGACTCTTCTACTCAAAGCAATCTACAGATTCAATGCAATCCCTATCAAACTACCAATGGTATTTTTCAGAGAACTAGAACAAAAAATTTCACAATTTGTATGGAAACACAGAAGACTCCAAATAGCCAAAGCAATCGAGAACAGAAAAGGGAGCTGGAGGAATCAGACTCCCTGACTTCAGACTTTACTACAAAGCTACAGTAATCAAGACAGTATGCTACTGGCACAAAAACAGAAGTACAGATCAGTGGAACAGGATAGAAAGTCCAGAGATAAACCCACACACATATGGTCACCTTATTTTTGATAAA
>NW_006799098.1:0-929 GCF_000442215.2 Lipotes vexillifer | reverse complement strand
AGTGTTTGCATACAGGTTAGGATTATGGCTCGGGTTTGGGTAACACTTGGGGTAAGGGTTAGGTTTAGGGTTAGGGTTAGGGTTAGGGAACGTGGATGGTTTAGGGTACATGTTAGCTTACGATGACGGTTTAGGGTTAGCGTACGTGTTAGGGCATGGGTTAGTGTTAGCGTACGGGTTACGATTAGGTCTCGGGTTAGGGTAATGCTGCGGGTAAGTGTTGGGTTAAGGTTAAGATTAGGGTTAGTGTTAGGGAACACGGACGGTTTAGGGTACAGGTTAGGGTACGACAACGGTTCAGGGTTAGTGTACGTGTTAGGGCACGGGTTAGTGTTGGTGTATGGGTGAGGATTAGGGCACGGGTTAGGGTAATGCTTCGGGCAAGGTTTAGTGTTAGGGTTAGGTAATGGTGACGGTTTAGGGTACGTGTAGGGAATGACAACGGTTAGGGTTAGCATACGTTTTAAGGCACGTGTTAGTGTTAGCGTACGGGTTAGGATTAGGGCACAGGGTAGGCTAAGGCTTCGGGTAAAGGTAAGGATAAGGCTTCGGGTAAGTGTTAGTGTTAGGGTTAAGGTTAGGGAACGGGGACGGTTTTGGGTACAGGTTAGGGTATGACAAGGGTTTACGGTTAGCATACGTGTTAGGGCACGGGTTAGTGTTAGCGTATGGTTTAGGATTAGGGCACGGGTTAGGGTAAGGCTTCGGGTAAGGTTTGGGTTAAGATTAGGGTTAGGGTTAGGGAACACGGACAGTTTACGGTACAGGTTAGGGTACGACAACGGTTCAGGGTTAGTGTACATGTTAGGGCACAGGTTAGTGTTAGCGTACGGGTTAGGATTAGGGCACGGGGAGGGGTAGGCTTCGGGTTAGGGTTAGGGAATAGGGAGGGTTTATGGTACAGATTATGGTACGACAAAGGTTTAGGG
>NW_006799097.1:0-4054 GCF_000442215.2 Lipotes vexillifer | reverse complement strand
CTTCCCATTACAGCTGGACTCCATTAGTCCTTGAAAATTAATGTAATCCCAGTTAAGAAAAAAATTAATTACTCTACCAGAGCTGCGTTTTATCCAAAACTAGTGTTAGCTCCCTAGCTGGCAGCTTAGTTTGAGAGGCTCCGGGGGCCCATGGAGCTGTGGCTTTGGTATCACAGCACTTGCTGCTGGGTTTTTCCCATTGAGATCATTCCATCCCTTCAGGGTCAGACATGTGATGTGCAGAGAGTCAGTGCAGATCCTCCACCTCAGTGAAATGCCAGGTTTCAGTCTGGTCATCCCCAAAAGGCGTGTCTGCCACAGGCTTAAGTCATCTGCCATGGCAGGTTTTCTTATTAGGATTCTTTAAAAACGAGGTTCTTTGGCAATGGTTGATTTTCAGTTCTCTCTGGAGGAGAAATACTGTTTATCAAAGTCCCAGAGATGCATAGGATTTGCCTGGGAGGGCTCTTCGTGGACAATTAAGAATGCCAATCACGTTTTGTTCTCACTTTTTGTCTAAGGTTGGACTAGTTTGTTTAACACACACCTTCTGTTGTAAATGAGTGTGTCAGAGTTGACTGCTAGTTTCTAGTCAGACTTCTCAGCACCAGCCCTGGATGAAGGGGGGCTGACTGGCTCAGTGTGTAAGGAACATTTCCAGCTCTGTAATCATGTTCTGGGATGAGGTGCGGGGCACAGCCCAGAAGTGGTTGCAGTCAGCCTTGCCTTCACGGTACAGCTCTTGTGCAATTGCCTGAATTTGTTGTTGTTTTGTGTATTTTTCTTCTTTGGGGGCCTAGATTGGGGTAGAAGGATAGAGAGGGGTAGGTGGGAAGGATGGTTGTTTGTTTCCTTACTGATCAGACTCTCCAGGCTCTCTGCTGAGAGTCCGGCCAGGATTCATCTGTCTTGGACTGCAGTTCTCTTTTTCTGCTGAGCTGGGGCGTGGGCAGCACAGGCCTGTGTAACCCGTGACAGGCCTCCCCAAGTGCCATGATGGCATGTATCCTCATGGTGCTGTTCAGAACAAAAGCAGGGTCAGTGCCCTTTTGTTTCTTTTTGGGCATGGGCTCTGAGGCTCGTCTGTGGATGTCATATTCTCTCCCTCTGGTGACTCTATCTAGGTCCTCCCCCACCCCCCGCCCATCATCCCCTAGCTGACAACTGGTTGAGCCCTTGGCTTCCTGTACTTGATCCCCAGGCAGTGTACTTCAGTAAAAGTAGTAATTAGGCCTTTTACAAATTTATTTTATTAGTGAAGAGAGTTAGTAGGTAATGGGCTGTAATTCTAACACAGCCAGTTTGGAGATTAATAAAAAATTTAAAAAGAGCTGTTTTTACCAGAGGCAGTGGGCCTGTTATTTTGAGTTCTCAGCTGAGCCGAAATCAGAGCAGCGTGGGACCCATGGCGGACTGTGCTGCTGGGAGGATGGAGAGCCACGTTCCTTGTTGTTACAGTCTGTGCAGTGCCCGTCCTTGAGGGTGTTTTACACTGGCATTGGAAAAAAGGAAACCTTGTTTTCCAAGAACTCTGCTCTCTCTCAGCTTGATAAGCATTTAAAAATAAAAGCTGCACAATTGAAATTGGCAGTGCATCCTCATTCTTTTGTCTCTCTGTTTATTTTTTTCCCTCATCCCTCAACATGTGTGCTACAGCCCATGGTTATTACACCCTCAAGAATGATGGCCTGGAACTCAGCAAACTTGCACCAAGGTCTGCCCGCCCTCCACTCTCTGTTTGAAGCTGGCTGAGGCATCCGGGCCTAGCACTGAGAGGCCTGGTGGATCAGCCTCAACAGCTCCATCTGTGGCACATTTCCCTTTTCCCCTGAAGCTGCTGCCTGGAATTTTTAGCTTCTCCAGAATCCTGATTGTCAGCCCAATCTTTCTTGTTAGTTTTTGCAGTTAACTTAATTGATTTGTTTACCTCTCCATTGGAGGAGCTCAAAAAGAAAGTGCTTTGGCACTAATCAGGAGCAGTCCTGGTTTTTTAAAAAGATTCTTCTGAGCTAAGATTGTATAATACTGACCCAGGGAGAAAAAAAACGACTATGGCTTAGTCTAGGGTGACGGTAAGTCCTGGTTTGCCTAAGGATAGTCCCTGTTTATGCATTATTAATAGCATGCCCTTTCGCTCTCACAAATATCTCAGTTTAGGAGATAGATTTTAGCATCACCCTACCTTAGATGAATTTAGAAAAAGATTAAAGAAACAAACAAACCCAAAATTGAAAAAACAACTCACTCACTACAAACTGTTAATTCTTTGTCTAGAAATGTAATGGATCGTAAGCGCCAAACCCTGCCCTAAGCATTGCAAGCAGATTCCACTGGAGTCATGCACATGTGACCTCAGAAAGAATTGCCATATCTCTGGCTCTGTGAGCGAGGACTGGCCTTCCTGCTTGAGTAGGTCCTGGTAAAGCCAACTTTGAAACACCATGTCACTTGTTTTAGCATTTCTGGTTATCATTGCCTAGTTGGTTGAGTCAGAACCTGGAGTTAGTTTTTGGTGGGGTGTGGTTTCAGGTTTGCAGACTTCCCAGTTGATGCCTGTGAAGGGTTGGTGCCTGATGTAACTGAATAGGGTGTTACTTCAGGTTAGTAGTCCTTGTTTTTGCTTGGCTGGTTGGGCTGAACCTGGTATTACCGTTTCCCAAAGAATATTTTTGGTTTGAAAACTGAAGGTCAGCAGTTCGCAAGTGCCGAACTTGAAGCCAACTCTGTGGTTTGTCTTGTGCCACTGGGCCAGCAGCACTGCAGCCCGGATCGATTGATCTGCAGCAGTATGAGACCACGAACAGCAACTGCCAGACAAAACTCCATCTCACCCCACTTCACCGTCCAACCTGTCTCTCTGCCCAGATCCCCTTTCTTTTTCCTTGTATGTCTGTCTCACTCTTGGTTATGTATTTCGCTTTTTTGGGTCTATCTTTTTCCATCTCCCTGTCTCTTTCCATAACAGTTTTTAATAATGTTTTAGTTAGTTCCAGCCTTTTCCCTGAATGGATCCCATTGGAAAATGCATTTGAAAGGAAACAGTTATACACTTCCCTTCCTTTGAAACTCTGTTGGCACCTTTTCCAGTGCAGTAAACCATACAACATGTATTTTCAAAGTTTCCAAACACAGACACGCTGGCGTTAAATTTATGAAAAAATATTTTATTCAGCTGTATGGTAACTGTGACTTTCAGAGATCCTGATCAGATTTGAAATTGGTGCTGACTTTTAGAACTCCAACAGGTTTTCAGATCTCGGCAGGAAATACAGCCACATCGGCTCTTGGGCATCTGATGCCTTGTGCCTTGGCCTTTGATTGCAGGTTGGGCAGGAGGAGTTGGGGCAAGAGACATGGATGTGGGGATCCCCCAGCCATACCCAGAGGAAAACAGGGAAAGTCAGTGAGTCGTTGAAGAATGTTGCATAGCTGTGTTGGGCACAGGAGCAGAAGGTAAATTCTGTTTACTCCGGTCTAGGACTGGAGGTCAGTTAACACCTGTTTGTGTGGTATGTCATTTACTTTAGGGTGCCATGGCTAAGAAGAATTGTTTTATTTGTATTCAAAGCAATGATGATGTCACTAATGTCTATAAGTGATTGCCTCACTCCTCCCTCCGCATACCTATGGTCTTATGCCCCCCCACCCCTCAAAAAAGTATGCTAGAATCAGTCTATTTAAATGTCTGTGGGTTTGAATTTGGTCCGTAGGGACAGTGATCCTCCTCAAGGATCCCAGCTGTTCAGAAGATCCCTGGGAATGCTATTTATTTATGTATGTATGGCCGCATTGGGTCTTTGCTGCTGCACGCGGGCTTTCTCTAGTTGCAGTGAGCAGGGGCTACTCTCCATCGCAGTGCGCGGGCTTCTCATTGCGGTGGCTTCTCTTGCTGCAGAGCACAGGCTCTAGGCACGCGGGCTTCAGTAGTTGCAGCATGCGGGCTCTCTAGAGCGCAGGCTCAGTAGTTGTGGCGCACATGCTTACTTGCTTTGCAGCATGTGGGATCTTCCTGGACCAGGGCTTGAACCTGTGTCCCCTGCATTGGCAGGGAGAT
>NW_006799096.1:0-278 GCF_000442215.2 Lipotes vexillifer | reverse complement strand
ATTGATGCTTGAGTATAATCTCAAATTTTGGGAGCAACATTTTATACATAAGTACTTGGTTTTGTTCCTTTCTTCTTTCTCTTTCTCCTCTCTCTCTGTTTCTATCTCTCTCTCTGTCTCTCTCTCTCTTTCTCCATCTTATGTAATTGGATAGAACTGGGCACCTAGGATGATGTGGTGTTACTATAGTGGGATTTTTTAAAAAAAAAAATAACAACTCTAACTTACCCTTTTAAAAATTTCATAAATACAGGTGTCAGTGCCATTTGCAATAGTCT
>NW_006799095.1:0-419 GCF_000442215.2 Lipotes vexillifer | reverse complement strand
ACACACACACACACACACACACATAGGAATATTACTCTGCCATAAAAAAGAATGAAATAATGCCATTTGCAGCAACATGGATGGAAGTAGAGATTATCATACTAAGTGAAGTAAGCCAAACAGAAAGACAAATATCATATGATATTGCTTATATGTGGAAGATAATGCTTTATTTTAAAATCCTATTTTACATGCTAGTAGAGGTGTCATATGGGAAACTGATTATACAGCTCTGGAGTTCACCACTGAAGATAAAAATTGGGGGGTCACACCTAGGGGAGGATAGGGAGGGTGGGAGGGAGACGCAAGAGGGAGGGGATATGGGAATATATGTATACATGTAGCTGACTCACTTTTTTGTTTTTACATCTTTATTGGGGTATAATTGCTTTACAATGGTGTGTTAGTTTCTGCTTTAT
>NW_006799094.1:0-743 GCF_000442215.2 Lipotes vexillifer | reverse complement strand
AACCCGTGTCCCCTGCATCGGCAGGCGGACTCTCAACCACTGCGCCACCAGGGAAGCTCCTATCACAAATCTGAAGGCATCATTTCTTGTCTATTAAAAGAAAATCTGGAGGAAAAAACCACCTGAATGTGTATTATAAAATCATAAAACTAAAACCACAACAAGATTCCACTTTACACCTACTAGGATGGCTAATTAAAAAAGAATTACAAGTGATTTTGAGGATGTGGAGAAATTGGAACTTTCACACGGTGTTGGTGAAAATCTAAAATGGTACAACTGCTGTGGAAAACAGTCTGACAGTTCCTCAAGGTGTTAAACATAGAATTACCATGTGATTCAGCAATTCCATCCCTAGATATATACTTAAGAGAAATGAACACTTAAGTTTACACATGTTCATGGCAGCATTACAATAGCCAAAAAGTGGAAACCACCTAAATGTCCATTAACTAATGAACAGACAAATATGGTATTATTCATTCAATGGACTATTATTCAATAATAAAAAGAAAAAGAAATGACGTACTGACACATGCTATAACTGAAAACATATTAAGTGAAAGAAAATAGTCATATATTTTATGACCATATATGGTCATATATTTTATGACTCCATTTACGTGAATTGTTTAGAACAGACAAATCTACAGAGACAGAAGATTAGGGTTGCCTAGGGCTGAGGGGTAATAACTAAGGGGCATGGGATTTCTATGCCTATTCTCATACCCTATAGGCAGGAA
>NW_006799092.1:0-236 GCF_000442215.2 Lipotes vexillifer | reverse complement strand
GCTCCCGCGACGGCCATGTTAATGCAGAAGCAGCAGTGCAGCCCGCGGGTCTGCGCGGCGCCCGCTGAGCCCGGGAGTGAAGTTTGCCTGCGCCGTAGCCCCCGGCGGGCAGCGATCGCCCGCCCCCCGCGGAGTCCGTCCCGGGCCGGGGAGCACCGGCCCCCTTCCCCGGGCCGCCGCCCCGCGCCGGGACGCGCGCCGCCCGAACCCGCAGCCGCCCCTCGGCTCGCGCCGCC
>NW_006799089.1:0-244 GCF_000442215.2 Lipotes vexillifer | reverse complement strand
CGCCTTGGATCAGAATGGGAGCAGTGAAAGGTAGGGAGAAGTGGTAGGATTCAATTTTCTTATTATGGACAATTTCAAACATGAACAAAAGTAGAATAATACAATGAACCTCCATGTACCATCCCCCATCTGCAACAATTATCAACCTGTACACAGTTTTTTCAATGTTTATTCGGGTCTCCTGCCCATTTTTATTTTTATTGGCCGCCCGGCACGCGGGATCTTAGTTCCCCAACCAGGGATT
>NW_006799087.1:0-2012 GCF_000442215.2 Lipotes vexillifer | reverse complement strand
GGCCCAGCCGCTCCGCGGCATGTGGGATCTTCCCAGACCGGGGCACGAACCCCTGTCCCCTGCGTCGGCAGGTGGACTCTCAACCACTGAGCCACCAGGGAAGCCCTCTCTTCTTATTTTTGATTCACATCTGGATTCTAGTCTTAGACGAAGCTTCTAAACTGTGGGAATTCACTTAGGAGCAATTTGGGCTGCTGTGATTCTTCTAAATATTTTGGTCATTTTTATAGCTTCATCTTAAAAGAAAGCCATCTGAATGAGTTTAATCTTTCAACAATAAACTGAAACAAAAAACATTTATAGTATCAGATTTTTGTTTTTTAAAGAAGCATAGACATATTGCAAGCCACTGTCAATTTTAGATATACATTGGAAATTTATTTTTGCCCAGTGGAGTATGAGGTGTTCATAAAACTCAATCTGTTTTAAGAACAAGAGTTAACTGAAGCCTGCACGCCTAGAGCCCCTGCTCTGCAACAAGAGAGGCCACCGCAGTGAGAGGTCCGCGCACCGCAATGAAGAGTAGCCCCCGCTCACAGCAACTAGAGAAAGCCCGTGCACAGCAACGAAGACTCAACACAGCCAAAAAATTTTTAAAAAGTTTTTTAAACAAAAAAAAAGACCAAGAGTTAAAAAAACTTTTTTCCCCGTCCTCTAAACTAAGAACAGTCATAGGGTGCCATTACGTAATACTGTCATTGGTTTATCGTACGCAATAACAAGATAGCAGTGTGTTCCCAGTAGTTGCAGCCCTGTGGCAGGACCTAACCTGACTCTGATTATTTGTGGTGACCTCTTGTGTGTGCTGGTGGGGTCCTCCTGAGTTATCTAAGCAACCTCTCTGTCACCTTTTAAGTCTCAGCCATAGTCTGATTTGAGATTTGGAGGCTGAAAACTACATGAACTCCTTTAAATAGCCAGTTTTGAAATTTTGAGATCAGCCATACTGTTTCATCTTCCGTGTTAAATCTTCAGGAAAATAGTATATAACTGATGAGCAACCTTCTTATAAACGTCCTTTCTAAATTAAAAAAATATGAAATCCTTTCTTAGCATTCTTATTTCCTCCCTAATATCCTCAATTTCCTTTGGCTATTTTTAATCATTATTCCCTGAAATGGATGACATTTGGTTGCACCACACTTACTAGAGTCATCTTTTGTGTGTCCAAGAACTTTTGCTTATTTTTATGGATGTCTTTTTTTCAATCAGATTTTTGGCAGTAAGCATTTCTGGTAACTTAAAAAAAAGCTCTCAAGGGTAAGGATCATTCTGAGGTTTTGCGAGTTTTCCAGTTGGAAACTGTAAACTGAATAAAGAAAAGACAGTACGCAGTTCCTTGAATATAGCCTTTTCTATGAGAGTAAGATGGATTATTCTGGAAGAAGTTCATTTTCACAACCAGAAAATGGCATGATGCTTTCAGGGATGAACTTCCTTGAGGGAAACTACCATAAACTTAAGCAAAGGTTTTCTCCAGAATACAGCTAAATAGATAATCAATAGACAAAACATACGTTTGCAGGGTTTTTTTCTTTCCTTTTGAATAAAGTCTTTTTAGTTCATGAATTGAATGCAGACTTTTTAATTTATCTCTTTTTAACCACAGCTATCAATGTTTTTTTGTTATGTTTGGATTCTGATTTGTGATATTTAAAATAACTTCAGTTGATACCAATAGATTTCCTTTTGAGGCTTTTCAGTTTTAAGTGACTCCTTATCAATCTTCTTTTTCAGTTAAGAGTTAATGGAAGGGTAATAATTTTTGGTTGACCCAATGACATTTTCTGATTGAGTTTTAGTTTTTATATAGGCAAGTTAATATTAATAGTTTATTTATTTATTTTGTTTTGTTTTGTTTTTTGCGGTACGCGGGCCTCTCACTGCTGTGGCCTCCCCGTTGCGGAGCACAGGCTCCGTTGCAGAGCACAGGATCCGGGATCTTCCCAGACCGGGGCACGAAGCCATGTCCCCTGCATCAGCAGGCGGACTCTCAACCACTGCGCCACCAG
>NW_006799086.1:779316-784492 GCF_000442215.2 Lipotes vexillifer | reverse complement strand
TTTGCTGTACACCTGAAACTAACACAGCATTGTAAATCAACTATACTCCAATAAAAATTAAAATATAAATGAACTCAGGGACTTCCCCAGTGGTCCAGTGGTTAAGACTCCACACTTCCACTGCAGTGGGCGTGGGTTAGATCCCTGGTCAGGGAACTAATATCCCACATACTGTGCGATGTGCTAGCAAGTAGGCAAATTCTCAAATATGGAATACATGACCAACAAGAATTGATTAAAAAAAAAAAAGATGAACTCAAAACCAACAATGCCTAGTGATTTAAAAATCTTTAATTCACTATATAATGTAAACATGTATATTTAAATGTAGCCAAAGGTACTTTTTTTATTCAAAAGGACAGGTCTCTACAGATAAGAAAAAATAATACAAGATGTTGAATAACGTATTAGAAGTATTTTCCATTTACTTTATAATTTTCAGATACACGTTTATTCATTCTTTCTCAATGAGACTTTCCAGATACTTTTAGAATTGTATACTAGGAATAACGTGCAAACTTTTCACATAATCATATGTATGACAATACCTATTTCAGTCTGAAACATGCTACTAACTGTACTCCTAATGAGTTTTGCCTATATAGTATAGGTCCTTTAGAAGACAGTAGATTCAAATAGAAAAAAACATTCAAATTCCTGTGATATCCCTGCATGTATCTCCTTGGATAATTAGTTTAATACTCCAAATCTCAGTTTCCTCTTTATAAAATGGTAGTAAAGCCAGGAACACTAGTTTTTGAATCACATATATCTGTGTTTATATTGCTTTTTATATCACTGGCCTTGAGTTAATTAATCTTGGGAGCTTTAATTCTTCCCATCAAAACTGAGTGTAACCATATTGAATTGTTGATGTTAGGATTCATTGAAGACATGTATATAAAAAACCTGAAACACTGTTTGGCCCTTCCCAAATATTCACCAAATGTTAGCTACCATACCATCCCCAACTTAAGCTAACAAGGCAGTTGGGATAATGAATTTTAGACTATAGATAGAAACATTTTTGAAAAATATAAAAAACAATGCATATTATATGGTCATATTATAGCTGCGGTAGTCATACAGGCTATAGACTATAAACCTATAGCCAGGTTATCTGTAGGTTAGTACATTAAAGTCAGCTCAACTGACAAACCTTTCTTCACCTGAATAATGGTTGAAATGTTTCCTGGCTAGAGGGTAGGGCACTAGCAGCTCTGCTATAGTCAAGGGACATAGCTTAGTGCTATGAACATTTTACTTATGACTCATTCACTATAAAACTGTAGTATATTATTATGTGCATCATCTCAAAAGAGAGATGCTGAGTGAAAGGAAAAAAATGATGTAGATACCATTGGTGAAACAAAAAATTACCCAAATGAATCATGCTAGATCCAAGAATTCTGAATTTAAAAGGCAGTTGTTAAGAAAGTGGTCAATAATTGTATATGGATATCTGCCAATCACTGTTAGGTATTTAAAACAAGATCTTTGAAAATCTTCTCTCTGATTGATTGATTAATACCTTTACCTCACTATTTTCTCTGGGAAAAGAGCAAATTTCCACTTCTAAAATTCTCTCTGTTCTAACGATGATTTTGAAGTGTCTTAACTGAGTTCTTCCCCAAATGGACACAGTGCAATTTATTTAATATAGAAAATGCCATCAGATGATAATGGGCCTTGAATTTTGTTTGAGATCATTGAATACAGGCAACATACTATTTGTTGAAAATTGTAGGAGAAAAATCTGGGAGAGCCATATGGAGAAATTTGATTTAAGTTCTTCTTTACCTGATGTTAATTTTTAAGAAGAAAGGAAAAGCCTTTTTCTCATATATGTATTTTCATTCCAATATTCTCCAATTGTAACTGAATAATGCAAAAATTGTACATAAATTATATATGAAATATCTATAACTCATAAATTATATTCTCCATAATTTAAAAAATAAATCAAATATGTCTCTTTAAATCTTAAAAAAAACTCTTTTTGATCCCTGTTAAAAATTGTGTAATGATTAAGACCTCACTAAGAAATTATTTCTCTTGGAGAAACAATTTGCAAATTTAGAATTTGTTTTATAGCTATAACATTTTAGGTTTCTGTATGATATCTTTGTGATGAAACTAGAATTTTGTTGTAGAGTGGAGAGAATACTGAAATATAAGAGAGAAAACCTGGATCCCAAGTTTTGGGCTCTTCTGTTGCTAACTTCTTCCTGGTTAGTTGTGAACAATTGTGGCACTAAGCTTTTCCTTTCCAAAATGAAACAAAACTTTCACTGTCTCATAGGATTGTTGTGAGAATCACATTAGATGATATATTTGAAAGTGATTGGTAATTTAAAGTTCTTTACAATATACAGATAATTTGGTATATGGAGATTGACTCCTAAATTAATTAATATAAAATAAAACACAAAATTTCATTTGTTTGCATTTCTTTATGTTCTTATTTTTTTTTTTGTTTTTTTTTGGCTGTGCTGTGTGGCTTGTGGGATCTTAGTTCCTCAACCAGGCATTGAACCCAGGCCCTTGGCAATGAGAGCACGGAGTCCTAACCACTGGACCACCAGGGAATTCCCGTGTTTGCATTTCTTAATAGGATACTTTGCATATTTATTCCACTTATGTGTCATAGGAACCTTCATTTATTCCACTTATGCATTATTTCATAAAATAAAAATTAGGCATTATTTTTCTTTTCTCCAGATTAGATAATAAAACTATTAATAACTTATTCTCAGCAAAACTAAATGACTTTCTCAGGACCATGTAACTATGATAGAGCTGGGATTCAAACCCAGGCCCACTCTACCATACTATTCTATTGCTACCCAATTTTGTGTACTTAGTCGAGTTTTCTTTATCTTAGAAATGTCAGTCTATTTCTTTCTCTCTTTATCTCAAGAAATTTCAAGTACCTGCCTGTCAGGTACTATTATAAAGGAAACCATGCTATGAAGGCGTTTACAGTAGCTGGGAAAGTAAATAAGAGTTCCATGTAGCATGGTGTGATCAACTTGCAGGTGTCGTGAGAGCACAAGGAAAGGAAGGACCAGGGGAGGATCTGAAGTGGACCAGTTGCTTGAGTGAGTCCGACAGGTCAGTGTGGTAGGAACCTGCAGAAGGAATAAAATGTGCAAAGGTGCAGAACCATGAGAGAGCATGGAGAACGTAAGGAACTGGCGAGCCAGGGGCTGGAGAATGCCAGGAGATAACATTGTGAAGGTAGGGAGCTTTCTGATCATGAAAGCACTCTGCGCCTCTCTCAAATTTCTAGACTTTTTTGACTGATGGAGGAGGGAGACTACTGAATAATTTTAAACCACGAAGTGACCTGCTGGGAATCCAGTTTTGGATCTTTCTCCTCTGCGTGTACTAAAGGTTAGCTTTGCTTCAGCAAAGATTTGGATGATTAAGTCTGGCTAGGACACAAGATATATGCAAAATGGATATAATTTCTGTTTCAAATTTCTGTTGGGAAAGTTCTTTACAGTCAACGAATTATTTATTAGAGATAAAAGCAGATTGCCTAACTGTGTCATTACATTTTGAGATTTTAATGGGTAATTTTTTGCCCTGGTAAGAGTGTGTATGTAGGTGGATGTGTGTGTGCACATACACTTGTATTTATGTATATGGTTTTATGCTGTATTATATATGTTATCATTAGAAGTATGATGTATGGCAAAACAAAGCAAAATAGAGAGGAGCTTCCTAGAGGAGAGCATTCCTAGTTTGTGTTGAAGATTCAGAGACCCCAGATCTTTAAAAATCTGACATAAGTACATACAGATATTCCCTCATTGATTAAAGAATGGTTTCACTCATTCAGTGAACATTGTTGAGTCTTAATGATGTGGCAGGCGCTCAAGTCAGGACTGTGGATACAGTGATGAATGATATAGTCCCTAGCCCTCTCAAGTGGGATTAACGTGTATTTCAGCAGCTGTAATTATGATAAACGTTGTGATACAATTTGCACATAAAGGAAGTTATTCAGACCGGGATAAGCTTGTCAAAGTATCAAATTGGAGTAGATAATAGAAATTACCAAAAGCACTGGCTTAATTATGTAATACTCAAACATGACACCTCCACCTTAGTGCCTCACAGAGGTGTCCGTGTCCTGTAAAAAATGAATTTGGAAATAGTGGGGTTCAAGAAACAGTTTACACGTTCATGGATCAGAAGACTCAGTATAGTAAAGATGTCATTTCTCCCTAAATTTATCTGTTGGGTTAAGACAATTTCTTTCATCATTTCAGCAAGATTTTTTTGTAGACATAGATGAATTTATTCCAAAGTTTTTATGGAAAGATAAAGTCTCTAGAATAGCCAAAACAGTTTTGTGGGAGGAATAATAATGTGGAAATAATCGGTCTTCTCAATGTTAAGGCTTACTGTATAAGCACAGTATTCAAGACGCTGTGGTCCTATAGGAAGGAAGCACAGAGCTAGACAGAACTGGATAGAGAACCCAGAAGTGCACCCATACAAATACGTCCAATTAATTTTTAACAAAGGAAGCACAAGCAGTTCAACGGAGGAAGAATAACCTTTTCAAAAAACACTGCTGGAGCAATTGGACCTCCGTAACTAAAAAAATGAACCTGGACCTAAGTCTCACACTTAACACAAAACATCTCAAAATGGTTCATGGAATTACATATAAAACATAAACTAACATTTCTAGGAGAAGACATAGGAGAAAATCTTTGGGACCAAGAATAGGCAAATGGTCCTCAGACCAACACTAAAAACAACCTCCCACCCACCTGCCCAAATTGTGCTTCATCAAAATTCAAAGCTTTTGTCAGGAGGATGAAGTGACAAATTACAAACTGGGAGAAGATATTTGCAATCCACATTTCAATAAAGGACGTGTTTCTGGACTACATGGAGAGCTCTCAAAACTCAGCATTGAAAAAGAAGCAAAAACAATCCAGCTAAGAAATGAGCAAAAGATATGCACAGACATTTCACCAAAGAATATATACAGATGGCAGATAAGTGTATAAAAAGATGTTCGATATTGTTAGCCATTAGAGAAACGCATATTAAGACCACAAGGAGCTATCATTACATACCTCTCAGAATGGGAAAAAAAAAAGTGATCCTTGGGCTTCCCTGGTGGCTCAGTGGTTGAGAGTCCGCCTGCCGA
>NW_006799086.1:753146-779306 GCF_000442215.2 Lipotes vexillifer | reverse complement strand
GCCATGCCATGGCCACTGAGCCTGTGCGTCCAGAGCCTGTGCTCCACAACGGGAGAGACCACAACAGTGAGAGGCCCGCATACCGCAAAAAAAAAAAAAAAAAAGTGATCCTTGCCATCAAATGCTGGTATGGTTGTGGAAAAACTGGAGCACTCATACATTGCTGGTGGAAATGTAAAATGGTACAGCCACACTGGAAAATTGTTTGGTAGTTCCTTTTAAAACTGAAAATAGATTTACCATATGACCCAGCAATTTCAATCTAAGGCAGTCTTAGATTTTCATACAGAAACTTGTACACAGATGTTCACAGCAGCCAGTCCCTAGTTATATAAACAGTGGTACATCCATACCATGGAATACTAGTCAGCAGTGAAAAGGAAAACTGATTTATAAATTCGACAACTTGGATGAAACTCAAAGAAATTATGCTGAAGGAAAAAAAGCCAACCTCAAAAGAATATATATGACATGGTTACATGTATTTAACATTTCTGAAATAATGTGATTATACGGACGGAGAGCAGATTAGTGGTAGCGAGGTATAAGCGATGCCGGTTGGTGGAGAGGCTCTAAGCAGATGGCAGGAGGGAGTCTTGTGATGATACAGTTAAATATCTTGATTGTGTGGTAGTTACAGGCAGCTACACGGGTGATAAAGCTTTGCAGGGCTACACATACAACACACACATACCAGTGAGTGCATTTACAACTGGTGAAATCTGAATAAGCTTTTTGAATTGCACGAATTTCAATTTTTCTGGTGTTACTATTGTGCTATAGTTACATCATATGTTAACATCGAGGGAGCCTGGGTGAAGGGTGAACAGAACATCTCTGAACATCTTTGCCCTTCTGTAAATTTATATCATCTCAAGATAAAAGACTTAAAAAAAAAAGCAAGTGATAAACATAAATAAAATAAATGCCTCCTGGGGGAGAACAGTTTTCATGTCTCCTCCATTAGCACTGAAAATTGATAGAAATAAAATGACCGAATCTTATGAATATTTTAGCCAGTTTTCTATGTATTAGCACATTCAGATGCTCCTCCCTTCCTCTCCTTCTCTCTGTGCCTCCCTCCCTTTTTCTCTTTTAGTCATCAGTTATTTAGTGCTCAAAACACCTTGAAGGATACTGCATAAACATGTAGAAGAAAATATGAATATCATGTATCAAATCTTCAATCTAACTGAGTTCTACAGAGTGACACATCAATTTAAGTTAAGATCATTTTCACCTGGTCTGATTAGAAAGCAAGACTGTCCCTGATCAATAAAACTAAAAGCTGGTTCTTTGAGAAGATAAACAAAATTGATAAACCATTAGCCAGACTCATCAAGAAAAAAGGGAGAAGACTCAAATCAATAGAATTAGACATGAAAAAGGAGAAGTAACAACTGACACTGCAGAAATACAAAGGATCATGGGAGATTACTACAAGCAACTCTATGCCAATAAAATGGACAACCTGGAAGAAATGGACAAATTCTTAGAAATTCACAACCTGCCAAGACTGAAAGAGGAAGAAATAGAAAATATGAACAGACCAATCACAAGCACTGAAATTGAAACTGTGATTAAAGTCTTCCAACAAACTAAAACCCAGGACCAGATGGCTTCACAGGCAAATTCTGTCAAACATTTAGAGAAGAGCTAACACCTACCCTTCTCAAACTCTTCCAAAATATAGCAGAGGGAGGAAGACTCCCCAACTCATTCTATGAGGCCACCATCACCCTGATACCAAAACCAGACAAGGATGTCACAAATAAAGAAAACTACAGGCCAATATCACTGATGAACATAGATGCAAAAATCCTCAACAAAATACTAGCAAACAGAATCCAACAGCACATTAAAAGGATCATATAAAATGATGAAGTGGGGTTTATTCCAGGAAATGAAGGATTCTTCAATATACGCAAATCAATCAATGTGATACACCACATTAACAAATTGAAATAGAAAAACCATATGGTCATCTCAATAGATGCAGAGAAAGCTTTCGGCAAAATTCAACACCCATTTATGATAGAAACCCTCCAGAAAGTAGGCATAGAGGGAACTTTCCTCAACATAATAAAGGCCATATATGACAAACCCACAGCCAACATCGTCCTCAATGGTGAAAAACTGAAAGCATTTCCACTAAGATCAGGAAGAAGAAAAGGTTGCCCACTCTCACCACTCTTATTCAACATAGTTTTGGAAGTTTTAGCCACAGTAATCAGAGAAGAAAAGGAAATAAAAGGAATCCAAATCGGAAAAGAAGAAGTAAAGCTGTCACTGTTTGCAGATGACATGATACTATACATAGAGAATCCTAAAGATTCTACCAGAAAACTACTAGAGCTAATCAATCAATTTGGTAAAGTAGCAGGATACAAAATTAATGCACAGAAATCTCTGGCATTCCTATACACTAATGATGAAAAATCTGAAAGTGCAATCAAGAAAACACTCCCATTTACCATTGCAACAAAAAGAATAAAATATCTAGGAATAAACCTACCTAAGGAGACAAAAGACCTGTATGCAGAAAACTGTAAGACACTGATGAAAGAAATTAAGGATGATACAAATAGATGGAGAGATATACCATGTTCTTGGATTGGAAGAATCAACATTGTGAAAATGACTCTACTACTCAAAGCAATCTACAGATTCAATGCAATCCCTATCAAACTACCACTGGCATTTTTCACAGAACTAGAACAAAAAATTTCACAATTTGTATGGAAATACCAAAGACCCTGAATAGCCAAAGCAATCTTGAGAATGAAAAACGGAGCTGAAGGAATCAGGTTCCCTGACTTCGGACTATACTACAAAGCTACAGTAATCAAGGCAGTATGGTACTGGCACAAAAACAGATATATAGATCAATGGAACAGGATAGAAATCCCAGAGATAAACCCACACACATATGGTCACCTTATCTTTGATAAAGGAGGCAGGAATGTACCATGGAGAAAGGACAGCCTCTTCAATAAGTGGTGCTGGGAAAACTGGACAGGTACATGTAAAAGTATGAGATTAGATCACTCCCTAACACCATACACAAAAATAAGCTCAAAATGGATTAAAGACCTAAATGTAAGGCCAGAAACTATCAAACTCTTAGAGGAAAACATAGGCAGGACACTCTATGACATAAATCACAGCAAGATCCTTTTTGACCCACCTCCTAGAGAAATGGAAATAAAAACAAAAATAAACCAATGGGACCTAATGAAACTGCAAAGCTTTTGCATAGCAAAGGAAACCATAAACAAGGCCAAAAGACAACCTTCAGAATGGGAGAAAATATTTGCAAATGAAGCAACTGACAAAGGATTAATCTCCAAAATTTACAAGCAGCTCATGCAGCTGAATAACAAAAAAACAAACAACCCAATCCAAAAATGGGCAGAAGACCTAAATAGACATTTCTCCAAAGAAGATATACAGAATGCCAACAAAAACATGAAAGGATGCTCAACATCATTAATCATTAAGGAAATACAAATCAAAACTACAATGAGATATCATCTCACACCAGTCAGAATGGCCATCATCAAAAAATCTCGAAACAATAAATGCTGGAGAGGGTGTGGAGCAAAGGGAACACTTTCACTGCTGGTGGGAATGTGAATTGGTACAGCCACTATGGAGAACAGTATGGAGGTTCCTTAAAAAACTACAAATGGAGCTACCATATGACCCAGCAATCCCACTGTTGGGCATATACCCTGAGAAAACCATAATTCAAAGAGAGTCTTGTACCAAAATGTTCATTGCAGCTCTATTTACGATAGCCAGGAGATGGAAACAACCTAAGTGTCCACCATCGGATGAATAGATAAAGAAGATGTGGCACATATATACAATGGAATATTACTCAGCCATAAAAAGAAATGAAATTGAGCTGTTTGTAATGAGGTGGATGGACCTAGAGTCTGTCATGCAGAGTAAAGTAAGTCAGAAAGAGAAAGACAAACACCTTATGCTAACACATATGTATGGAATTTAAGAAAAATAAATGTCATGAAGAATCTAGGGGTAAGACAGGAATAAAGACACAGACCTACTAGAGAATGGACTTGAGGATATGGGGAGGGGGAAGGGTAAGCTGTGACAAAGCGAGAGAGTGGCATGGACATTTATACACTACCAAACGTAAAATAGATAGCTAGTGGGAAGCAGCTGCATAGCACAGGGAGATCAGGTCAGTGCTTTGTGACCACCTAGAGGGGTGGGATAGGGAGGGTGGGAGGGAGGGAGACGCAAGAGGGAGGGGATATGGGAACATATGTATATATATAACTCATTCACTTCGTTATAAAGCAGAAACTAACACACCGTTGTACAGCAATTATACTCCAATAAAGATGTTAAAAAAAAATAGAAAGAAAAGACTGTCCCTGAGGAACTTTTTAAAAAAGATAATTAAGCAATGAAATGTAATGCTGTATGTATAACCAAATCCAAAGCACTGTTTCTACACATTCCAGCCACAAAAAGTGCAATTGATTTTGGATCTGAGTAAGCCATAAAGTGATTAAACACACACATGTATGTTCAGGAATTATATTCTCTACATCATAGAATTTTAAATGTACCTCTCAGAATTCTCTCTCTCTTGCTCTCTCTCTCTCTCTCAGCTTTATTTTATTCTTAAGAGTTTACGTTAGTCATAACTGTCACATTTTCCATGAAGACAGTTAAGGTAATTCTTTGAAGTTAAATGCAGTGGACGAAGTCTTTGTGACAGTTGTTTCCTAATCCTCGAATTAGAAGATTTGGTCAAATATCCACTGTGTGCCTTGCTGAAGTTAAAAACCTACACTCAACTTTTTCAAAATTCAGAAAAGACAAGGCCTGCTGTGGTTAAAAAATCCTGGAGATTCTTTCCTTTCTGATGTACATGGGTTCTTTTTTTTTTTTGCAGTACGCGGGCCTATCACTGTTGTGGCCTCTCCCGTTGCGGAGCACAGGCTCCGGACGCACAGGCTCAGCGGCCATGGATCACGGGCCCAGCCGCTCCGCGGCACATGGGATCTTCCCAGACCGGGGCACGAACCCGTGTGCCCTGCATCGGCAGGCGGACTCCCAACCACTGCGCCACCAGGGAAGCCCCATGGGTTCTTTTATTTCATCCTAGCATCCATCTAAACCTGAGGCACTAGAGCCCCTTTCCATTTATAGCCCCATTTATATGGAGTAGAACTTATACCTAAAGTTTTCTGAGAAGCATTGAAGAGTCAGCATGCATCCAGAAACAATTGAAAATCATATGCTAGACCTTCTTGCTCCTAAAGCCTTTGCAGCAACCGTTTTGTTGGTGGTTCCCATGTGTTACTTCATTTTACAAAGTGCCTGGCCTTCCAGCATCTCAGGAAATTTCTCTTTTCCTTTGTCATCAGCTTTTCTTGAAAGCCTACGTTCACCTGTCCAAATGCATCATGGTGCTCAATAAAATAAAACAGATATTAATGGTAATAGCTACACTCATTAGAAAGCATCTGCATGCCATAACGATGGTGCCTTACTGATTATCCCACCAAACGTGGTGATGGTGGCTCATTTGCTAACAAGGTGACGAAGCATATTTATTTTTGTCAGTTGGATACTTCTTCCTCAGCCTTCTCTAATTCACTTCATGGCACCCTCTCACTCTCTTTCCTCCTAGAAGGCCAAGATTAATACCCCTAAGATCCCTTTTGTGTGTTGATATCTAGATCTGCCTTCTTTTTTAGATGCTGGGAGACACCCTCATTCACTTGCCCAGTCACTAGGTCATCATACCAACTTCTACCACCCAAGCTTAGGCTTCCCTGGATCTGGAGGATCCTGTGTCAGGCAGAGTTTTCCCTGCATTGGGAGAAATCCCAAGCCCCTAGTGGATCTTTGTATCAGATCTAAAACTTCAATTTGCAGGGTTTAATTTTTGCAAGAGGGTGAGTAAACTCTCAAAATATGTCACTACCATATTCTCTTCTTTTACAGTCAAGATTTGTTGTCATTTGCTAGTCCACCAGAGAAAGAGATTAAAAGGTGAGCACTCTTTAAAGCTCATTAGCCCCTTTCTACAGGATCTGTGCTTTATGGAGTCAGTTGGATTGTTTCATTCATGGTGTTGGAATACATTACCTCTCAGGTCCTGCTTCTCAGTTTTAAAATCTCCTTTAGGCAAGTTTTAGCATCTGCATAATCACACAATCAGGGTCAGACTTGTAGCCTAGATATACATTCCCCCAAATGCACATTATACCCATCACTAAAACAAAAGAATTGATATTTCTGCTTTGTGACCTCCCCAAAACACACATCAGCCCTCATTCCAAGCTATTCCGGACCCTTTCCATGGAAAGCGATTTCTGCATCTCTGGGGCAATAATGAAATTTACTGCATGTCTGGAAATACGTGTCTCTTCCGTCCTATGCCTTCTGGATTTGTACCCCTGGGACTCTTATTTGCTGGGTATCAGGGCCTGATTGACCTATTGATCATAAGTATCTTGTTTATAGATAAGAATTCTACAGTGGAGGCAAACTCATCGGCATGGTTAATAACGAGGAACTGGGATCTCTTTTGAGGACACTTTTGACTTGTGTTGAAAAACTACCTTAACTCCAGTCCCTCGAGTACCAAAAATTCTACATCAAGGGGCTTATTTTATTCATTTCTACATTTCTTTCAGCTCTCTGTCTGAACTGAGTCCCAGTGCTACTGTATTCTGGGATGTTTCTCCAAAATAGCTATGTCACCTCTCGTTCTTTCTCCTCCAAAATTAATAGCTTGAGCAGGGGTGAGTCAGGGGAATTTTTCGTGTCTTTTCCCATGTTGCCCAAGTTCTTCCAACAGATACTGTAAATGGATCTATATTGAACTTATTTCTACCTTTTCTGTTTTATAGCAACATACTGTCCATCTCTGCAAAAAAATCTAATCTTAAAGCATTTATTATTTCAACCAATATGTGTTGAGCATCTCCTAGGTAACAGTCATTATTCAAAGTATTGAGGTTGTACAGGTGAATAAAATAGGCAAACATTTCTGCCCTCATGGGACAACGAAAAGGGAGGGGAAGACAAATTAATATAGGAGGTTGGTCGTATGGGACCAGATCAGAGCAGTGTGGCAGGAGTAGGCTAGGGGAGTGAGCTGTCTGCTCCTGTAACTGACTTTTGCCTTTTTGGCACTTCCTTTAGAGGAAAGGATGAATGCTTGATTTTTTGGCCGAATGGATGGTATGCAACCAGTTATTTATGGGGAACCTTCAAGATGAATTCTCTGATGTTTAATGGTTAGACATTTTGTCCTCACCAAAATCTAGAAGCAAGCCAGAATCTTGCTGTTTCTGAAAAAAGGACGGTAGTTACTCATTCAAGAAAGATTTATTTTTGCTTCAGAATCCTAGGCATCCCTGTTTGGTTCTTCCTGTGAGAGCTTGACACACATTCTTTATAGCACCCTAATCTGCTGCAGACAACTTGTGTACCATTGCATCTGCCGGCTTATAAGATGTGTAAAGTATTTTCTTGCCTTGAGAACACTACTGCAAGTGGTATTCTCTACTCAAAACCCAGAACTTTTCAGTTGGCTTGGTATTGAGTAAGAGTGTGACACCAGCATGGTATATGAAAGTGTTGAGAGGAGGTGCCCACAAATAGGAACTCTCCAAGTCAGCAAAGCTTCAGATTCCTTTCTTTATAGTACAGAAAAGTTTATCTGATTGTTTTAAAGTCAGGTTTATTTAGGCCCCATCAAAATTATATAATACAAACACCTTGTAAAAATCTGCCAACACAAACATTTAATAGGCTTTTATCAATAAGAATTATCATATTCCAGCACTCCCTCAAAATGAGACTCTTCCTTTCACAGTCACTAAATTTTACCCTAAGAATAGGTTCTCTCTCTCTTTTCTCTTTTTAGCAGTATGAGGTGTTGTTTTGAACTTCATGGCCCACCATTACATGAAATCCTTTTACTAAAAGGGCTTTTTCTATTCCGGCTCAGACTTCCTGGACCCTGGAGACTTGTTGGTCAGAACTTCTCCTGCATGAGCAGAAGACCCTGTTATCCTTGAGTGACTTTGGAGATGACCAAGTTGGCTATAGATTTCCTTCTACCTCTCTCCATCACCCCTCCCCCCAGATTGTCCATTGGCCCTGTAATCAAAAAAAAGCATGACTTTATTTTTAATAGAAATTTCTCACAGTGTAGTGAATAGCAGTCT
Source organism: Lipotes vexillifer (assembly GCF_000442215.2). Lineage (NCBI taxonomy): Eukaryota > Metazoa > Chordata > Mammalia > Artiodactyla > Lipotidae > Lipotes > Lipotes vexillifer. The sequence goes on along the minus strand of NW_006799086.1, from coordinate 771,078 downwards.
TTTACTTTTCTCCCCAGTCTGGCCAATTTGGATGAACATGGACCCCAGTTGCTCAGATCTGAATAGGGATCTGTAGCCCCATGTCTGCTATTCTTTTCCTTCCCTCTGGGCAGCCAATATTACTTCGCTGTTGTTATCCTTTTGAATTAACTTCATTAAGAATTCAGGGGCTCTTTGGGTCTCTCCAGAAGTCTGAACTCCTTCAGTCACGTTTCTCCATAAATAGCCAGAGCAGTAAATTCTTCCAAATGATCCTGAAGAAAACTATAAAATTTAATTGGGATATATAAATAGAGACTTACAAATGTAAGGCTGTAGCTTTATCCTAAGGAGGTCACCAAATATCAGATACATTTATAGCTTTATTACAATTCCAATAAAAGTTTTAAAATATATCTTTTATTGAAAAATCAACATGTCACCATCAGAATAATCTGAAAAATAAATGTTGAGAATACAAGAGGTCATTTTGAAAAAATAGAGACAGACACTACCAAATATTCATTCACAGTAGGTGTAGAGATCAGTGAAACAGTTTTGATAGTCCTGACATGATAGAAAGTCATCAATTAACTTTTAAAGAAAAATTTTGGTACTTCCCTGGTGGTGCAGTGGTTAAGAATCCACCTGCCAGTGCAGGGGACTCGGGTTCAATCCCTGGTCCGGGAGGATGCCACATACCGTGGAGCAACTAAGCCTGTGCGCCACAACTACTGAGCCTGCGCTGTAGAGCCTGCGAGCCACAAATACTGAGCCCATGTGCCACAAATACCGAAGCCCGTGTGCCTAGAGCCCGTGCTCCCCAGAGCCCGTGCTCCCCAACAAAAGAAGCCACTGCAATGAGAAACCCGCGCACGGCAACGAAGAGTTGCTCCCCACTCGCTGCACCTAGAGAAAAGCCCACGTGCAGCAACAAAGACCCAACGCAGCCAAAAATAAATGAATAAATAAATTGATTTAAAAAATAAAAAAATAAATTTAAAGAAAAATTTAGAGATGTAGTTGACTGTAAAAAACCAGTTTACAAATATTTCAGGAGATTAAGAAGCTAAGCATAAAGCAAAAGTGCTAGACAAACTAAGAGAAAGTAGAAATTAATTTTAGGATTTAAATGAAAGCATGGAAACTTACTAGGAATAAAATTATAATAGCACTGACTTGCTCCTAATAAGTTTCCATCCTTTCATTGATATCCTCAAATTAATTTCTGCATAAATGACAGGATTTTTTTTTTTTTTTTTGCTGTACGCGGGCCTCTCACTGCTGTGGCTTCTCCCGTCGCAGAGCACAGGCTCTGGACACGCCGGCTCACGGGCCCAGCCGCTCCGCGGCATGTGGGATCCTCCCGGACCGGGGCACGAACCCGTGTCCCCTGCATCGGCAGGCGGACCCTCAACCACTGCGCCACCAGGGAAGCTGGACTTTTGTTTTATACTTAGCTTCTTAATCTACTCAGTGATTTCTGCCCCATCCTTTGCCCTGGATTATCATTTCTTTAAAAGGATAGAAAATTATCACAAGGGAACACATCCATAGATTTGACTCTACATGCCTTGAGCTCTTTGAGCCCAGAACTCTGTCTTTACATTCCTAGCATAGGGTCTTTCTGGCCTGCATTCAACCAACATTTACTACTTGCTTCAGTTGTGTCAGACTCTGGAGAGGAAGGAAAAGAAGCTCGTCGTGCTACAACATAAAGCAGGCATTTTAATTTGTGGTAAATGCAGATCGGAATTAGTCCTGGGTATTAAGAGAGAACAGAGAAGGACATCTTAACCTAGTCTGAGGAGGGAGCAAGTTTCAAGGTGGTGGTTTTTGTTTTGAGAGGTGATGCCTTCAGTGCTCGAATATCAGAACTGCTGAGGATTGTGAGGAAAACCATGATCTGACAAACTGGAACCCAAGGCTCAAGGCATCGAGTTTTCCTAAATGAGATCAAAGTCCTGGGGGGAGGAAGGCTCAAGTACTGGGGAAGAGTTGGAGATCTGTGCTGCCCTGTGGTTCCTGTGCTGTTCCCTGACGTCCCGGTCCCATGCAGGCTCAGTGAGATGCTCTCCACTCTGCTCGGGAGTGCTTCTTCACTACATTCCTCTGTTTCTTAACAGAAGGCCTAGCTTCCCACTTCAGGGATAAGGTAGAAGCCATCACACAAGAGAGTTCCTCAGGTTCTTAGACCTGGCCCTGGTGAGTACACCTCATGACACAAGAAGACATATCTTTCCACAGGTGTGCAGTCTACCTTCCCTGGACCCGTCTGCTCTCCCTTCCTGGTGAATCTCAAGCATCATCAATCCTCTTTGTAAAGATTGTAGAAAAACGTGCAAAGTCCTAGGTTTATGCCAGTAGCATTAAAGATTCGATCTCATCATGCAGAGACTTACAAACTATGTCATCACAAGATAAGATGTTGGGGGAGAGGGGACATTTGAGTTTTGCTCTTGACAGATAAGGGGATTTCCAGGAGGTTACACTGTCAAGAAGGCACAGGGAACTCTACTCAGTATTCTGTAATAACCTATATGGGAAAAGAACCTGAAAAAGAGTGAATATATATATATATACGTATAACTAAATCACTTTGCTGTACACCTGAAACTGACACAGCATTGTAAACCAACTATACTACAGTATAAAATAAAAATTTAAAAAAGAAAATTAAAGAAAAGAAGGCATTCCAGGTGGATGGAAGAGGGCATGCAAAAGTGAGTTATGTTCCAGAAATGGTGCTTAGTCTAGAGCAGCTTAATTAAAACACTGATGTTCATGGAGAGGAGGAGTGGGAGATATGAATGAGTAGACTGAACTGTTTTATGATTGATGTACTCTAAATTGAGGAATTCATATTTAATTTTGCAGATAATATTCAGCCAGTAAGTTTTTGCTTAAGGAGTATATTGATTAATCACTACCTTTCTTAATTAGATGTTATATGAACCTCGAGGCTATTTTTATGTACTACTTATTTATGTGTTTATTTATGCATTTTAGTGTGTATTTTTGCCTGTAGACCTTATGTATATTTATTCATGTTGCAAAGTATTGTCTCATACATTTTTTTTTTTTTTTTGCGGTACGCGGGCCTCTCACTGTTGTGGCCTCTCCCGTTGTGGAGGACAGACTCCCGACGCGCAGGCTCAGCAGCCATGGCTCACGGGCCTAGCCGCTCCGCGGCATGTGGGATCTTCCCGGACCGGGGCACGAACCCGTGTCCCCTGCATCTGCAGGCGGACTCTCAACCACTGTGCCACCAGGGAAGCCCTGTCTCATACATTTTAAATATATATTCAAAACCTATAAAATTTTTCTCACTTTAAAAAATATCTTGTAATAGAACAAAGTGCTAAATCTGATTATTTACGTACATCTTCTACTTTTCCTGTAAGAGGTACCCTATTAAGTTGACTTCTCTGTGTGGCATTCATCGACCACATTTAGCTATGGTAACGGTGTACGATTTACTTCTTATCTCTAAGGAAATGTCCTGTAGATAGCTATTTGTCCGTTGGGACTAGCAGAGGGTGAAACCATCAAAATAACTTATTCACTGTGAAACTGTAGGTAAGCTTCCATGTAGATTTTGTAAAATTTTTCTTTTTTCCATTCCTACTTCCACCATGTTAACCTGCCTCTTTACGACTTCACATCTGGTCTTGAAATAAGCCTCTTAAGACATTGGTTTCCTGCTCCATCCCATTTGATTAATCTTGCACACTGTTGCCATACTCCTGTTCATAAAAATTTCTTGGATTGTGTCATGTCTCATCAAGACAACTTTTATTGTTCACCCCCATGACTTTTTTATAGTCCAAAGGACACAGTCTAAACTCTGCAATTTAACATTTAAAGGCCACCAATTTCGATACCAGATTACCTATGAAATCATTCAAGCTGCTCTATTCAGGTAAATGTGTCCTTTGCTATTTGATTAATTTTCTCTTTCTGGAAGGTCATTTTTTTCCTTTGTTTGAACCCAATGAAATTGGACCCACAGGCAGCCGTCCCACTCCCCTTGGCAGTAAGGGTCTTTAGTGATCTCTTGACCCAAATTATCTTTTCCTTCACTGGCTGTGATTAGAAAAGGAATGGTGGGGGCCAGGTTGGGGGGCACTGGGAGGAAAATTGTTCCCTCAGAAAGAATAACGCTAACAAAAAATGCTTTCTCTTTTCCTCATATTCCTAACGCTGCCTTAATTTCCCAGGCAGTTGGGAGGCTGATGAATGGGATATAGGTTACAGTTCTTAGATTCTTGGCAACTGTTGGGAAGGGCCCACAGCTGAAGGCAAAGAATAATCATGGTTTGAAGCCTAAGTCCTAGAGGTTGGAAAGCTCAAATACTGGGACGGTGTCTTAAAAGATCAAATGCCTACCCCTTTATATTAATTCTCTACACTGATGGTAGGTGGAGAGCATGAATGAGTTTGAAGCAAAGATTCTGCATTAGATTTAGGTGGTGGAGTCTAGTTAAATTGAAAGGAAGCATACCTGGTGTGAAGGAAATAATATTCTTCTTGGGTTCTCAGGTTCTTGGTTTTGTTTTATTTGTTTACATTTGGCAAGAGAGGACTTTGTGAATGGGACCAAGCTAAAATAGAACTTGCCCTGGAGGTAGTTAGCTATTCAGAAAAATAGAAAAAAGGAATAAAAAGTAATTAGAACCTTACTTCACTCACTAAAATATAATCAAAATAAATTATGCAATGGTTAACTTTCTATTTTCATTTGACTTTTTTTGAGTCACCTCAAATTCAGTATTTCCCCAACCAAGGGAAATGGCCATGTATCTGTGGCCATATTTCTTGGACTATCTATCTTTTTATAAAATAATTTAGGAGTTATCTTTACACCTCTTACCATTATATCTTATTCATTATCAGATCCTATTGCTCTTGTATGTGAGATATCTGTGAATACATCCACTTCTCTCCTTTACCATCCCCATCTTATTCCAAGCTTCTCCCATATCTCCCCCACAATGTTTATTATTTGGGTGAGACTTCCTTTCCTCTATCCCATTTTCTTCTTTACAGCCAAAGAGATCATTTTGAAATATAAAAACTAAGTGTATTTTCCCTCCCTTCATACTGTTGGGGGAAAATGATTAAAAACACAGTCTTCTTCCAGTCCAGAAAATTTCTCCATGAAGGGAGGAGAGAAAGAAAACACTTTTATCATTGAGTAAGCCTGAGACTGGAACGTGAGACACATCACGGGCACCCCACTAGGCGACAGCAAAAAGAGAAACCTCATCCTCTGATATAGCCAAGCAGATACAACCCATCACTTACATGTTCTCAAGATAAACAATAACTCATCCTCGAGTAAGAGGACTTGCCAGCACCATTTGTCACACACAGTTCATCTTAACTTTACTTGGCAATTGGAGTCACCATCTGTGTTAACTAAATGGCTTTACCCAGAGGACAACCAAACTAACTTCCCAGGTCTTTATTATAGGAAGTTGTTTTGCAACTTGAAGTCCTGAAGATAGACTGCTGTCCAACTACAGAAACTGAGAGACAGGGGCTATCTCCCTTGATGTTCACATCTCAGAGAGATTGCTCCCAGGTCCTTGAGAAAGAATGACAGTTCAAGGTCTGTAAAGCCCACAAGAGGCTGACCTAGTTTTTGAAAGGATTTCTATCACTTCAAAAGAGCAAAGTATTTACAAGTACAGATTTTTTAAGGAAATGCTCAAAGGAAAAGGAGGTTGGGAAAATCTCTTTATTTTCAACAGGGAGAATTAAGCCTCTTATTTTTAATTTGTATTTGTCTTTACAACACCAAAAATGTTTCCATTCTTTCCATTCTTCTTAGGATAAAGACCAGAAATCTTAAGAGGCTTGTAATGCTGCCTTACCTCTCTCTCCAGCTTTATCTCTGACTCCATTCTCTCCTCACACGCATGTTCAGCTACATTGTTATTTTATTGTATCAGAATTCACACCACATTACTTTAGCATAAGATAATTTTTCTGCTCACCATCACCTCAACAAATTTAGCAGTGGTCAGATCTTTTACATCTCAGCTCGAGCCTTCCTTTCAGTAATAGCTGCCTCTTGCATGAGATTTTAAGCTGCATGAGCCCAGGGGCTGTATCAGATTTTGTTCAGTATTGCTTTATGCCAAGTTTAAATTGTGTTTTCTTTATGCATAGTAAGCACCTAATATATATATATGTATATATATATATATATTTTTTTTTTTTTGCGGTATGCGGGCCTCTCACTGCTGTGGCCTCTCCCGTTGCAGAGCACAGGCTCTGGACACGCAGGCTCAACGGCCATGGCTCACGGGCCCAGCCGCTCCGTGGCATGTGGGATCTTCCCGGACCGGGGCACGAACCCATGTCCCCTGAATCGGCAGGCGGACTCTCAACCACTGAGCCACCAGCGAAGTCCAGCACCTAATATTTTTAAAGGAATTAATAAAAAAGAGTAACATTAAAAAGTTAGTAAAAAAGTAAAAGAGAAATTGATTAAATACTTACCAAATATTTGAATGGAGGAAAGCTTCTTAATGGTTAAAAAAAGTGGGTAGAACTGGTTTCTTTAAGAAAAAGAATGATAAATTTGATTTAAAGTGTCCCATGTGTAAACACACACACACACACATAAATCAAAAGGCAAATAATACACTGGAAAAATACAGCAATGAATTAAGTACTGTATTATTTTGGGGGGAGGATATTTTACAAAGAATTAGGTAATAAAATCCAGAAAAGATGATATCTAAATAAATACCAACCACAGAAAAAAATACATTACCAGTAAGCTGAGAAATGCACATTAAAGTTAGATGTCATGTTTTGCAGTGCTTTTTACAATTATACTATTTAATATGGAAGAGGATATAGTAAAACTTTCTTACATTCCTAGTGGGAATGTAGATTTGTACAACTCTTTGCAAAGTGACTTGGTAATATTTATGAAGAGCCTTGAAATGTTGATACTTTTTGAACAAGTAAATCCACTTCTGGGAATGTCCTCTGGAATGTAGCAAGAACTTAGCACATAAAGATGCTTATTATTCACAGTTTGTTTTAATAGTGTGATACTGGAAACAAGCTAACTATTCAAAATTGGAGGAATGGTTTACTAATTTATAGAATATGTATATTTATGGGATGAATTTCTGTGCAGGCACAAAATATGATGTTTTCAGGTATTTTTTAAAGCATGGAAATATGTCCTTTTGTATTTATTGCCAAGTTTAACAAATATATATACACACACACACATATATGATAATATTAAATAACAAAAACAACATTCCACTTATTTACTATGACCTATATTAAAAATTAGATTTTATATGTATATAAGAATTGTTGAAAAGACACTTCACCTTCAGGTGATCTTAAAAAGCTCTTCTTTAGGGCTTCCCTGGTGGCGCGGTGGTTGGGAGTCCGCCTGCCGATGCAGGGGACACGGGTTCGTGCCCCGGTCCGGGAGGATCCCACATGTCGCGGAGCGGCTGGGCCCGTGAGCCATGGCCGCTGAGCCTGCGCGTCCAGAGCCTGTGCTCCGCAGCGGGAGAGGCCACAACAGTGAGAGGCCCGCGTACTGCAAAAAAAAAAAAAAAAAAGCTCTTCTTTAGGTGTGATCAATTTAAGGAGAATATTCAGTGAATTTTTTTCCCCAAGTAAAACAACTATTGTTTACTTCTTTAGCTTTTATTTAGGCATGGCTTTTCTTTATGTGTATTTCAAATAAATGTCCCTCTGAAAATATTATTTGCATTAAGAAGAATAATGATGTATTATCACCTTTTCATAAAACTGTATATAAACCTGTGTGTTAGAATTAGAGATTTATAACTAAATTTTCTATGCATACTAAAAAAAAATTCAGAAGCTGGTACATTTGATTCAGTGAATATTTTTCAGTTTTACTGTATTTTCACAAAATAATTAAAAATAAATTTCAACTCTGAAAGAAAACACATTTTGACTGGGTAAAAAGAGAAGTAAATAGAAAACCATGAGAAAAATACTTGAACAAAAGGCAAGAATAAGAGATTGGTTGTGAGCCTATTTAATTCAGCATTTTTTCTTCCTCTTAGTTCATAGCCTATTTGTTTTCATTCTATTTCCTGGAAAATCATTGACCAGGTCCCCAAAGACATTAGAGATTCTGGTAAGTACATATTACTTGGCTTGTTGCACTGGTTGTGGGAATAGAATTGCTCCCATTTTCCTGCAACAGCTGCAGGCCAAAACAAAAACCAAAAAAAAAAAAAAAAAAAAAAAAAAAAAAAAAAAGAAAGGGAGAAGGAGAAAAAAAGAAAGAAAAAAACCCCACACAAGTTAAAGCAAATTTAAAAATTATAAAATAATAATACAGATATAATATCCTTACTTTATGATCTTCCTTGTTAATTGATAATTAGAGATCGATTTTCATAGATTTCACCATTTGATTCAATTTGACCTTTATGCACATTTTTCTATGGTATATGAGAGTTGCGTATATAATTTCTTTGGCAATGCATAGGATGTGAGACTACAGTTACTGAAGAAATGTCTTCGGTTTCATTGTATCATGTTATTTTCTAATTAGAAATAAAAGTTAATCACTCCCTCTAGTACAATATCAGCTTGCGGTTAAAGAGTGCTTTGTGGAAAGTATTAGACATCCCCCACTTTACCAGGATGCTAATTTGTAACATTTTGGTGGAAACAGTGAGGTAACATATTACAGAGCATTCCCTGTCAGAGTGTGCAATCTTTCACATCTCTCCACGTAAGAAAAATTAGATCTCATTGCTTTTTCTTAATAATTCTGAAAGGTATTCTTTTTCTTTTCATTTAATTTTATTTATTTTTTTATACAGCAGGTTCTTATTAGTCATCCATTTTACACACATCAGTGTATACATGTCAATCACAATCTCCCATTTAATCACACCATCACTCCCCCCAATGCTTTCGCCCCTTGGGGTCCATAGGTTTTTTCTCTACTTCAGTGTCTCAATTTCTGCTCTGCAAACTGGTTCATCTGTACCATTTTCTAGGTTCCACATATATGCGTTAATATGCGATATTTGTTTTTCTCTTTCTGACTTACTTCACTCTTTATGACAGTCTCTAGATGCATCCACGTCTCTACAAATGACCCAATTTCGTCCCTTTTTATTGCTGAGTAATAGTCCATTGTATGTACCATATCTTCTTTAACCATTCGTCTGTTGATGGGCATTTAGGTTGCTTCCATGACCTGGCTATTGTAAATAGTGCTGCAATGAACATTGGGATGCATATGTCTTTTTGAATTATGGTTTTCTCTGGGTATATGCCCAGCAGTGGGATTGCTGGGTCATATGGTAATTCTGTTTTTAGTTTTTTAAGGAACCTCCATACTGTTCTTCATAGTGGCGGTATCAATTTACATTCCCAAAAACAGTGCAAGAGGGTTCCCTTTTCTCCACACTCTCTCCAGCATTTTTTGTTTGTAGATTTTTTGATGATGCCCATTCTAACTGGTGTGAGGTGTAACTGGTGTAACTACCTCATTGTAGTTTTGATTTGCATTTCCTTAATAATTCGTGATATTGAGGAGCTTTTCATGTGCTTCTTGGCCATCTGTATGTCTTCTTTGGAGAATTGTCTATTTACGTCTTCTGCCCATTTTTTGATTGGGTTGTTTGTTTTTCACATATTGAGCTGCATGAGCTGTTTATATATTTTGGAGATTAATTCTTTGTCTGATGATTTGTTTGCAAATATTTTCTCCCATTCTGAGGGCTGTCTTTTCATCTTGTTTTTGGTTTCCTTTGCTGTGCAAAAGCTTTGAAGTTTCATTAGGTCCCATTTGTTTACTGGGATAGGATAGGATAGGAATGCAAGAGATTTCTGTGCATTAATTTTGTATCCTGCAACTTTACCAAATTCATTGATTAGCTCTAGTAGTTTTCTGGTGGCATCTTTAGGATTCTCTTTGTATAGTACCATGTCATCTGCAAACAGTGACAGCTTTACTTCTTCTTTTCCAATTTGTATTCCTTTTTCTTCTCTGATTGCTGTGGCTAGGACTTCCAAAACTATGTTGAATAATAGTGGTGAGAATGGATATCCTTGTCTTGTTCCTGATCTTAGAGGAAATGCTTTCAGTTTTTCACCGTTGAGAATAATGTTTGCTGTGGGTTTGTCACATATGGCCTTTATTATGTTGAAGTAGGTTCCCTCTTTTCCCACTTTCTGGAGAGTTTTTATCATAAATGGCCGTTGAATTTTGTCAGAAGCTTTTTCCGCATCTATTGAGATGATCATATGGTTTTTACTCTTCAGTTTGTTAATATGGTGTATCACATTTTTTAACTTGCATATATTGAAGAATCCTTGCATCCCTGGGATACATGCCACTTGATCATGTTGTATGATCCTTTTGATGTGTTGTTGAATTCTGTTTGCTAGTATTTTGTTGAGGAATTTTGCATCTATATTCATCAGTGATATTGGGCTGTAATTTTCTTTTTTTTGTAGTATCTTTGTCTGGTTTTGGTATCAAAACCAGATAAAGGGTGATGGTGGCCTCATAGAATGAGTTTGGGAGTTTTCCTAACCCTGCAATTTTTTGGAAGAGTTTGAGAAGGATGGGTGTTAGCTCTTCTTTAAATGTTTGGTAGAATTCACCTGTGAAGCCATCTGGTCCTGGACTTTTGTTTGTTGGAAGAATTTTAATCACAGTTTCAATTTCATTACTTGTGATTGGTCTGTTCATATTTTCTATTTCTTCCTGGTTCGGTCTTGGAAGGTTATACCTTTCTAAGAATTTGTCCATTTCTTCCAGGCTGTCCATTTTAATGGCATAGAGTTGCTTGTAGTAGTCTCTTAGGATGCTTTATATTTTGGTGCTGTCTGTAACTTCTCCTTTTTCATTTCTAGTTTTATTGATTTGAGTCCTCTCCCTCTTTTTCATTTCTAGTTTTATTGATTTGAGTCCTCTCCCTCTTTTTCTTGATGAGTCTGGCTAATGGTTTATTATTTTGTTTATCTTCTCAAAGAACCAGTTTTTAGTTTTATTGATCTGTGCTATTGTTTTCCTTGTTTCTATTTCATTTATTTCTGCTCTGATCTTTATGATTCCTTTCCTTCTGCTAACTTCGGGTTTTGTTTGTTCTTCTTTCTCCAGTTCCTTTAGGTGTAAGGTTAGATTGTTTATTAGAGATTTCTTTTGTTTCTTGAGGTAGGCTTGTATAGCTATAAACTTCCTTCTTAGAACTGCTTTTGCTGTATCCCATAGGTTTTGGATTGTCGTGTTTTCATTGTCATTTGTCTCTAGGTATTCTTTGATTTGTTCTTTGATTTCTTCAGTGTTCTCTTGGTTATTTAGTAACATATTGTTTAGCCTCCATGTGTTTGTGTTTCTTACGTTTTTTTTCCCTGTAATTGATTTTTAATCTCATAGCGTTGTGATCAGAAGAGATGCTTGATATGATTTCAATTTTCTTAAATTGACTGAGGCTTGATTTGTGATCCAAGATGTGATGTATCCTGGAGAATATTCCATGCTCACTTGAGAAGAAAGTGTAATCTGATGCTTTTGGATGGAATGTCCTATAAATATCAATTAAATCTATTTGGTCTGTTGTGTCATTTAAAGCTTGTGTTTCCTTATTAATTTTGTTTTGATGATCTGTCCGTTGGTGTGAGTTGTAAAGTTCCCCACTATTATTGTGTTACTGTTGATTTCCTCTTTTTGAGCTGTTAGCAGTTGCCTTAGATATTGAGGTGATCCTATGTTGGGTGCATATATATTTATAATTGTTATGTCTTCTTCTTGGATTGATCCCTTTATCATTATGTAGTGTTCTTCCTTGTCTCTTGTAACATTCTTTATTTTAAAGTCTATTTTATCTGATATGAGTATTGCTACTCCAGCTTTCTTTTGATTTCCATTTGCATGGAATATCTTTTTCCATCCCTTCACTTTCAGTCTGTATGTGTCCCTAGGTGTGAAGTGGGTCTCTTGTAGACAGCATATATATGGGTCTTGTTTTTTTATCCATTCAGCAAGCCTGTGTCTTTTGGTTGGAGCATTTACTCCATTCACATTTAAGGCAATTATCGATATGTATGTTCCTATTACCATTTTCTTAATTGTTTTGGGTTTGTTTTTGTAGGTCTTTTTCTTGTCTTGTGTTTCCCACTTAGAGAAGTTACTTTAGTATTTGTTGTAGAGTTGGTTTGGTGGTGCTGAATTCTCTTAGCTTTTGCTTGTCTGTAAAGCTTTTTATTTCTCTGTCAAATCTGAATGAGATCCTTGCCTGGTAGAGTAATCTTGGTTGTAGGTTCTTCCCTTTCATCACTTTAAGTATATCATGCCACTCCCTTCTGGCTTGTAGAGTTTCTGCTGAGAAATCAGCTGTTAACCTTATGGGAGTTCCCTTGTTATCTGTCGTTTTGCCCTTGCTGCTTTCAATATTTTTTATTTGTTTTTTATTTTTGCCAATTTGATTACTATGTGTCTTGGTGTGTTTCTCCTTGGGTTTATCCTGTATGAGACTCTCTGAGCTTCCTGGACTTGGGTGGCTATTTCCTTTCCCATGTTAGGGAAGTTTTCGGCTATAATCTCTTCAAATATTTTCTCAGGTCATTTCTCTCTCTCTTCTCCTTCTGGGACCCCTATTATACGAATGTTGTTGAGTTTAATATTGTCCCAGAGGTCACTTAGGCTGTCTTCATTTCTTTTCATTCTTTTTTCTTTATTCTGTTCCACAGTAGTGAATTCCACCATTCTGTCTTCCACGTCACTTATCCGTTCTTCTGCCTCAGTTATTCTGCTATTGATTCTTTGTAGTGTATTTTTCATTTCAGTTATTGTATTGTTCATCTCTGTTTGTTTGTTCTTTAATTCTTCTAAGTCTTTGTTAAACATTTCTTGCATCTTCTTGATCTTTGCCTCCATTCTTTTTCCAACGTCCTGGATCATCTTCACTATCATTATTCTGAATTCTTTTTCTCAAAGATTGCCTATCTCCATTTCATTTATTATTTTTTTTCTTGGGTTTTATCTTGTTCCTTCATCTGGTACATAGCCCTCTGCCTTTTCATCTTGTCTCTTTCTGTGAATGTGGTTTTTGTTCCACAGGCTGCAGGATTGTAGTTCTTCTTGCTTCTGCTGTCTGCCCTCCGGTGGATGAGGCTATCTAAGAGGCTTGTGGAAGTTTCCTGATGGGAGGGACTGGTGGTGTGTAGGGCTGGCTGTTGATCTGGTGGGCAGAGCTCAGTAAAACTTTAATACGCTTGTCTGCTGATCGGTGGGGCTGGGTTCCCTCCCTTTTGGTTGTTTGGCCTGAGCCTACCTGGGCTCTTCGGTGGGGCTAATGGTGGCCTCTGGGAGGGCTCATGCCAAGGAGTACTTCTCGGAACTTCTGCTGCCAGTGTCCTTGTCCTCATGGTGAGGCCCAGCTGTCCACCGCCTCTGCCGGAAGCCCTGTAACACTAGCAGGTAGGTCTGGTTCAGTCTCCTGTGGGGTCATTGCTCCTTCCTCTGGGTCCCAGTGTGCACACTACTCTGTGCGTGCCCTCCAAGAGTGGAGTCTCTGTTTCCCTCAGTCCTGTCGAAGTCCTGCAATCAAATCCTGCTAGCCTTCATAGTCTGATTCTCTAGGAATTCCTCCTCCCGTTGCCAGACCCCCATGTTGGGAAGCCTGACGTGGGGCTCAGAACCTTCACTCCAGTGGGTGAACTTCTCCAGTTTGTGTGTCACCTTCCCAGCAGTTATGGGATTTGATTTTATTGTGATTGTGCCCCTCCTACCATCTCATTGCAGCTTCTCCTTTGTCTTTGCATGTGGGGTATCTTTTTTGGTGAATTCCAGTGTCTTCCTATTGATGATTGTTCAGCAGTTAGTTGTGATTCTGTTGTTCTCTAAAGAGGGAGTGAGAGCATGTCCTTCTACTCCACCATCTTGAACCAGTCCTGAAAGGTATTCTTTGATAAAGAAGTTTGATTTCCTAGGGAAGAAAAGATGTGCTTTAAAATAGTGAATGATGTATGTTTTCACTTAAAAGAAGGTAGATAACCAGAAAACTGATTTTCTTAAGTAAATTACCTGCTCTTGTTCACAAATAAGACTTCTAAAATATGAACTTTGTTTTACCCACCCCTCACTTTTGAGTGATTTTGTAATTTTTAAAAAGTTTTTTTTTCTTTTTGTGTATTTCTCATCACTTTGATGTGATTAGGTGGGGCACTGCTAAGCAGAATGGAATTACTTTGCTTTTAATTAATACATTCCCTGTATGTACTGGGTCAGATTGTCATTTTTCTTACCAGCCTACCATTTTTGTTTTCTACACAGAGATAATGTTGAATCATAAACTTTGTAAGAGGAGAATATCCACAGGGACCATGAAAAATTATGTCATGACTGTTATTTAACACCAAGCTGCCTGCTACAGGTGATAAAGTTTGGTGGGAATGTATACCGAGATCATTATATTCCTTAAGAAATGGTGTAGGGTGATATTTGCTATGTTTTGGTTAATTCATAATCAAAATTATGATGCAAATACTGTTAGAATTTTGTAGAAAAAAGATTTTTTATGCCATCTTTGTCTTTGTAAAACAGTACTGTGAAGTATTTATGAACTAATACAGAGACACCCAGAAAGTGAAAAAACTCATGATTTTAATGATAGAACAGTCAGTAATTCTTGTTTTTAGGAACAAATATAATGTAGGGGTGAGCACAGCTGTGGAGAGAATTGGGGAGTGTTGCTTTAGAATTAGTGTATGGTATCTTTGTTTCTCATTGGCATAAAAATATCTATCTTGCTTTCTCTTTTTTTTTTAACCTATTTTATTCTGATTCTAGGGAGGGGTTTGAATTGGGTAGACAAGTACTGTGGTGACTTGATAGACAAGGATAGGAAGAACAGAAGAATTGGCAAGAGTTTGAGGTTCATCGTGTTTATAAATATTTCTGAATCCCAAATCACATGACTTTTAATCTAGTAATAGTGCCTGGATTCCTACTGCATTATGGACTCCTCAAAATTCGTCTCACATGTTGTGGTTAGTTATAGGTGCACCAATTCACAAAGGATACCAACCAGGGCAGGTAGAAGGGTGACACTCTCTGAATTAAAATGCAAGGGTGGAGAGTGTGTATGAGATCTGTCTGTATTCAGATGCCTGGAGATATTTAAGCTTCTCAGGGAAGTGACCACCATGTTTATTTATCTTGATGTGGTAGCCTTTTTACCTAGCACTAAATGTAGCTTACAGTGGATGTTCTTTAAATGAATGTAATTGACAAAGGAAACTTTTTTGTTTTTGGTCATGATTCAGGGCAACACTAAGAGAGTAAAAAGCTGCAGGAAAACACATAGAGGAAGAATTATCTCGTATTTAGGAATGGGCTTCATCCTTAGAAGGAAGTGGGTTCCCTAACACTAAGTCTGACTTCCAATGCTGGTGTTCATCTTTCATGGATGATTTAGAAGATATCTCTCTGGGGCACAGAAGAAAGTACCTTTTAAAGAACGCCTGCACTTTAATTTTACATGATTCTAACTTTCATGTCCTTAGCTTACAAAACACTGCAGTCACCACGATCTAAATGAAATAGCAAAGTAGTCAGAGTTCATTTCTGTAATTCTCTCTCTGCACTTCAGAATATCTCTTCTTTTAAAATTGTTCTCCCATCTTCAAAATCTCCAAAGCCCCACGTGTACCTGTCATGTACCAGCTCTCCTGTTCCCTCTAGTTCCACTGTTTATGCAGACAATTCAAAATCTGTTCTGTCCCTCAAATCCAAACAAAAACAGCCCTTATTGCTCAGTGCTTTTGTGTTACAATCTGGTGAAAATAATTCAACAGAAGTTATGGATTTAAAATAAATGGAATGATCTCAGAGGGTGTTTAAGCATGAGTACATCCCCATCAATATCTAAATGTTGAGTCCTGGAAGAAGCAAGAACAGGGAACTTCTAAGCTCAACATGTCTCCTGGAGGCCCTGATGAGCCCACTCACTTTTTTCAGTGACTCCCACCCCAAGGGGCAGTGCTGTAAAAGCACACACCTTGAACTGAGAGAGCATGGTCTGGCATAACTTCTGCAAGTATCTGAACTCATGAATCATAAATATGTGAATGTGAACAGTTGCTTGTATGTAGGGAATAAAAATTTCATTAGGAACACAGTTGTCCCATGAGGTCAACGTGAATTTACTCTTAACAATCCCTCTTCTTCCTAGCATGTTTTTTGGTTTTGGTTTTGGTTGTTTTTCCTTTTACTGTCCCCAAGCCTCTGGTTCTGAGAACAGAAGCATCTACCTGAAGGAAACAGAGTTTCCCATGATAACTAAGGGGAAAGGGAATAGAAGTGAGAAACAGAGCAGATCTGGTGTCTGCTGGCTGATTTATTTTAGAACCTGTACACGTGATCTTGTGTTTGTTTTTAAGCCTGTGTACTCGGATAAAATATAAATGTGGTCTACATTCAAAATCCTAAATGAGGTCCTATATGTTAACATAAGTGATGATGTCAAAAGACTGCAAGGCTGAAGTTATTTCCTTGATTTTGATAATCTTTTAGTATAATAGTATATCTAACAGAAGTTATATGTAATATAAAAATCCACATTTTTCTGACAGAGTGATCGCAAAATGTGTGATGTTTAAAATAACCAATCTTCATTTTGTGTTTTTTCTTACACATGGTACTGGAAGCAAAACACTTAAGAGGAATCTAGACAATCCAAATGTTTGATTTTCCAAATGATTTTGCCAGAATCTTTGAGTTAAATTTTTTTTCTCTCACTCCTGCTGAGAAAGTACATACATTTTGAAATTTAGTCTATTTGAGCAATGCTTTTTTTCCTCTTTAAGATGATAATAAGCATATGGGAGTGGGATTGAATTTGAGACAAGCTGTTGCTTTCTATTGAATACTCAAAAAATGTAAGGTATCAAATTTTTTTTTTTTTTTAACTATCCAGTGATAGGCTAAAATGTATTAAAAGTTCAGTAAAAAACCATCCTGATGTGGAGCTTATAGGAAGAAACGTATGGTTGGAGTATATTCCATAATTGGGGTTGTGATTATTTTGCTTAGTCCTTAGAGTTATAAAGTTATGGTCTTCAAGGAAGAGAATTAAGGAGCAGAGAGGGATACTGAAATTCACATAGTGGCAGCAAGAATGTTATTATTATTATACCTATCCTATCACCATTCTTTTGTTATCTCTTTGTTATTTTCGGAACCATGTATTTAGAAATAACATACATATATATATATAATGTGTTCTATTATATAATTATAAAATAACATATATGTTATATGATAGTATATATATGTCATAATATATATAACATATATAAACATATATAACAGTATAATATATTATAATATATATATAGTCCTATACTCCTAAGAAAGATTTTGAACAGATAGAGAATATACACTAGAGGCATTGACTGATTTTAAACGATATATTTATAAATATATTTTCTTCTGTATCTGTTGAGAAAATAGACTTCTGAGAAATCAAGTGGTATATCTTAGAGGTATAGCTAAAAGGAAATGGAGACCTGGGTTTTGTTTACATCTTTATGACACTAGATTAGCACAACCATTTAACTTTGTGGGTTCTCAGTCTCTTCATTTGTAAACCAGTGGGATGGAACCGGAAGACCATTTCTAGCTCTAGTTTGTTTGACTAAAGAAAGAAACAGGCTAGTCTTAGAACATCTGTGAGAACACGAGGTCTGTCTCTGGGGCCTTCTCACCTCCATTTCTTTGCCACTCTGCCTTCTTTCTGGCTCATCTGCTTTCTGCTGAAAATATTCAGGTGTCAGGGCCCACGAGGTTTCCTACTGAACTTCTTTCTTCTTGCAAAGGTTTATGATGACTTTTTTTTTTTTTTTTGCAGTACGTGGGCTTTTCACTGTTGTGGCCTCTCCCGTTGCGGGGGCAAGGCCC
>NW_006799086.1:749308-752945 GCF_000442215.2 Lipotes vexillifer | reverse complement strand
GCCATGGCTCACGGGCCCAGCCGCTCCGCGGCATGTGGGATCTTCCCGGACCAGGGCACGAACCCGTGTCCCCTGCATCGGCAGGCAGACTCTCAACCACTGTGCCACCAGGGAAGCCCTATGATGACTTTTATAACTTGCTCTTTAGCTTAACCTCTACCAAAATACCCAGGCCTTATCCAATTAAACTCTGCTTTCAGCTAGCAATAAAAAATAAATACTCGAATGAATCTAAGTAGCAGACTTACATGTTCATGTTCTCAGTTTTTAGTATGCATCACTTGTTGAAAGCCCATATTGGGCGCCTGGTGCCCCAGCCCCTGAATGTCCATTTTTAACAAATTAGTAACTTTACCAGAATATCTTAGTTTTACTATCAATTTTTTTGTGGTGCACAGTGTGCCGTAAGTTGCCGTAGATTTGAGTTTCCTTTATTTCAGTACGGTTTTCTTTGATAAAGTTTTAAATTTTTTTCTCCATTTTACTTGTTCCCTTTCTTGGGAGCTCTATCTGTGTGTTCAGATTTGTTTGTTTTTCTTCTATTTCAACATAATAATAACCAGCTTTGTTACGAATGGGAGATTTCATCACTCACTCAACCCTGATGTTCAGGTTTTTCCTTCTGTACTATATCATTACCCTTAGGAATTATCACCAATGTTCTATTTCAGAGACTGATGAATGTTCTGAGCTGTGGTCACAGGGTACAAGCAGAGGTGACTTGGAAAACACTCAGAGTTATGGGAAGATGTCCATCTGTTGATAATATAAATGTCACATTGTTGGCTGCTATCACTGGAAGGCCCATATGGCCCAGAGATGGCAAGTAGCTCATTAGGCTCCCCTCTCAGAAGATATATAGTTTCCTCTATAATAACGACACATGGTATGATATCAGGAGTACAAGTGACAAAAGAAAAAAAAAAATTTACCTTACCAAAATTAAAAAATTTTGTGTTTCAAAGGTCATCATCAATAAAGTGAAAAGATAATCCATAGAATAGAAGAAAATATTCCCAAAACATATATCAGATATTCTAGATATTTATAATATACAATATATGCACAACTTCTACAACTCAATAATCAAAGGACAAATAACCCAGTTTTTAAAAATGGGCAAAGGATCTGAATAGGCATTTCTGCAAAGAATGTATACAAATGGCCAAGAAGCATAAGAAAAGATAGCATTATAGCCATCATGGGCATGGAAATCAAAACCACAGTGAGAACCTCCTTTCCACCTACGTCAGTGCCCTCATATATTGCTGGTGGGCGTGTAAACTAGTGCAGCTGCGTTGGAAAGCAGTCTGGCAATTTCTGAAAAGGTGAAACACAGATTTACCATATGACCCAGGAATCCTAGGTGTACACTCAAGAGAAATGGGAACATGCGTTCGTGCAAAAACTTGTACGTGGGTGTTTATAGTAGCTTTATTCATAATAGCCCCCAAATAGAAACAAGCTATGTGCCCATTAATAGATGAATGGGTAAGTGCAATGTGATATATCCACCCGAAGAATACTGTTCAGCAATATGAAGGTATTAAGTACTTGTACAAGGTACAACGTGGATAAACCTTGAAAATATTATGCTAAATGAAAGGAGCCAGTCACAAAAGATTGCATATTATATGGCCCATTCATACGAAATATTCAGAATAGGCAAATCTATAAAAACACAAAGTATCAATAGATTAGTCTTTGCCAGGGTCTGGGGTGGGTTGGGAGTGGGATGTAGAGACATTGCTCATGGTGGATGGGTGTAGGGTTTCTTTGGGGGGCTGAAAATATTCTAAAATTAGGTTTGGTGATGGTTGCACAACTCTCCTAATACACTAGAAACCACTGAATTGTATACTTTAAATAGGTAAATTTTGTGCTATGAAAATTATATCACAATACAATCACTAAAAGAAAAAAGCCAAGTGGAGTGCAGTCTTGCTTCCAGGTTTCTCTTTGGTCCCTCATGATATTAGCAGCTTCCCAGTCAGACTGTTTCCCCAAGGTCATGGCCCTGCTTATACTCTGGTACCGTTTTTCTGTCCCTCTTCCCCTCAGTCCAGGTGGTTCCTTTCATGGTCCTGGTGAAGATCAGAGCTAACACACGGAGGTGGCTTTATTCTTCCCTTGCTTTCTTTTTAATATTACAGTCACTGCATCATTGTACCCTGCTTGTCTCCCAAAGCCTTCTTTTTTGCTTTCCAAAAACCTCTGGTGAAAGTAAAAATCCAAACCTAGACAATTTTTTTAATGGTTGTTTTTGGGATTAGGATTGTGGGAAATATCTCATAATTCACAGGAATGGTAATTCCTGCTAGTAACTTTTGGCATGTATGGAGAAAATAGAAATATATTTGAACCAAATCATGTTTTCCGAGCCTGCTAGGCTTCTTTGAGAAGTCCACTGGGCTTTTTTCTTTTTTTTAATCTTTTGCTAAGAATGAAATGAGGATTGATTTTTTTTCTCTTCCTCTTGTCCAGGAAAACATTTCATAAGTTTCAGAGTTAAACCCACTCTTCTTATTTTTGTGGTCAGTTTTTATTCCAAAGTTTTTTCCTCAGCTGCTCACATCCTGAGAAAAATTTCACTGCTTAATCTCACAGGAGACATTATTTGTATTACAAAACAAATTTGATCATGTATAATGAGACCTTAAAGTGCCAGGCCTGCTGATGTGCTTTAACACTGCTCAGGGCATTCTTTTTCCAGTGAATTTTATGTCTGAAAACAAATTAGGAAGAAAAGACTGCTCAGTGAGAATATGGAATCATATCAAAGAAAGTGTTCAAACCATTAGAGAGTTTCTGACATCCAGCAGTTCACTTCCAGACTAGAGATGTATTAGGCAAATTTATTTCCAAGCAAATTTGGAAATCTAAAATTCTAAATCTAAAATTCCCCAAGATGCCCTTTAACGTTTATAATTGTAACCCCATTTATAATTAAAACACTTCTGTTAGTTTGGGAAGAGGGTTATTAGAACCTGAAATATATATGTATAAATATTTTTACATAATTAAAATTGTATAATATATATTATATGTTATCAATTAAAATTATATAATATATATTATATATAATTATAAAAATTTATATAATTTTTCAAAAATAATTTTTAATATGTAATACATTCACATGGTTTAACATTTTAAAACTGTGCAAACAGGAATAGAAGAAATAGAATGAAAATTCTCCCTCCCCCCCCCACCCCCTCCCAGTTTGCATTTCCAAAGACAAGCAGTTTAGCTGGTCCTTTGTTTCTGGTATATGGTTCAAGAAACATTCTGCAAATTTGGAAGGAAATATATATATATGCATATTTCTTTTTTTCATCTTTATACAAATGCTAGTGATTATATAGTCTATTTTGTACATTTCTTTTTTTTCACTTTATACGAAGTCTTGGAGATGTCCATTTTTCCAACATGGAATGGTTCCTTAAAGATTAAAAAAACAGGGCTTCCCTGGTGGCACACTGGTTGAGAGTCTGCCTGCCGATGCAGGGGACACGGGTTCGTGCCCCGGTCCGGGAAGATCCCACATGCCGTGGAGCGGCTGGGCCCGTGAGCCATGGCCGCTGGTCCTGTGCATCCGAAGCCTGTGCTCCGCAACGGGAGAGGCCACAACAGTGAG
>NW_006799086.1:747110-749298 GCF_000442215.2 Lipotes vexillifer | reverse complement strand
GGCCCCCGAAAAAAAAAAAAAAAAAAAAAAAAGAAAAGAAAAGAAAAAAAAGATTAATAAAACATAAGTTAAATGTACTTTACAATTTAAAAAAATTAAGTTTTGTTTTTGTCTGGACTCCTTTTGTCTCGCAATATTTTCTTTTTCATTATATTCTTACTTTCACAGATTTACCTTTGAGAGTATTAAGATGGTAGTGTGATGTTTTAATTGCTATTCAATCTTTCAAAATTTATCTTTCTGTGGTTATACCAGAAGAGACTTCTGATTGATAATCCCTCGTGAGATGTACACAAGGCATTTTGCTGAGATTAAACTTTAGTCTTCTGATTTCAGAATCCTCACAATTGCAGTATGTTAAAATGTTAATTCTCTAAGATATTGCTGAGAGACAGATGGGATAGTTATCTACATATCAAATATAATTGTTTGGAAGTTACAAATTAAATCATGAACCAAATTTCTTATGCATGAAGCTTAACTCTAGTGAATTCCCTTGAAGAATTGTAAGTCAATAGCTTTCAAGACCACTACCACTATATTTTAAATGAATGGTTTGCTTACATGTTAGCTAAATAGTAATATTATCGATTTATAACAATATAAAACATCTCACAGTATTTATTTCTGTTTTTCACTTTGTTCCTTGGTGTTCTACCAGCTTTTTTCTTTAGGTGACTCTGACCCTTTGGATCTCTATTCCTTTGTTATTTTCTCAGCTTTGTGGAACTCTGTCATCTTTGCACAGGGACCATGCTTATCTTCTCTTCATGGTTCCAGTTCTGGTAGATCTGATGCCTAAGTGAGCACTCTGAACTCCGGAGCAGGTTAAATCCTCCTTCTGTATGTTTCCTTAACTCTCCTCTTATAACACATATGCCAGCATCTTCAGTATCCATCATCCTTTTTTTTTTTTTTTTTTTTGCGGTACGCGGGCCTCTCACTGCTGTGGCCTCTCCCGTTGCGGAGCACAGGCTCCGGACGCGCAGGCTCAGCGGCCATGGCCCACGGGCCCAGCTGCTCCGCGGCATGTGGGATCTTCCCGGACCGGGGCACGAACCCATGTCCCCTGCGTCGGCAGGCAGACTCTCAACCACTGCGCCACCAGGGAAGCCCAGTATCCATCATCCTTTAACAGAACCTCTTGTTCATTGTCTTCAGGAGGAGGACCATGTCTCTCTTGTTCATTGTTTTCTCTCCACCGTCAAGCTGGGTGCCTTACCCATCGTAGGCACTCAATAAATCTATGTATTTTTGTTGAATGGTTGAGGGAATGAAATAACGGACTTGAAAATGCCTCCCAACTCCTAAGTTCCATGGACATGTTCATGATTCTTTCTCAACTACGTTATTTGTTCCTAATTCCCATTTCTTTGAGGCTGAGCAGGTTGATAACTCAGAAGGAAGATTATGTAAGAAGAAGGGAGAACCCTAGAAAGTTGCCTGGAATTTAGTCTCCTCCAACCACTTCCAGATGTTCCAGACTTACATTAGACCTCTGACTCCTGTATCCAGTATTCTATATGTTGGGCAGAGTTCTATGAAAATGCCTAAATGTTTACTCCAAATCAATGATCTCTGAAGTTTTACACACATAAATCAAATGTTATGAAGTTTTATATACAAAATCAAATGGAAGTTGCTCCTTTTCCTTGTCTTGAAAAGACGACATCACTTTGTGGCTATGTCTTTGGAAGGGTAATGCATATTTGGTTCAATTCATAGAAGGTAATTAAGAAATTCTAATTAGATTAAAAAGTGCACCTTAGAAACTATATTGTTTTAATAGAATACGTTAGGTAGATTTTAACTCAGTGTAAGTGAGTTAGTTATTTAAGCCTTTTAAATCTTGATTTTTAAAATTATAAATGTTATATTTCTTCCTTTTATAAAAACTATACACAATTTTTTCTTAATTTGACAGAGGAAAAGATTGTGCGTAAAGGGTTTGATCATCTCCTCTCTTATAAAATAAATATATACTTTGAATAGGTAACATCTTTACATATATTAATAATCAATGACTGTACAAGAATGTTGTGAAAAGTCTTTCTCCGGGCTTTGTCCTCTACCCAATTTTCATCCACACTTCCATTCAATAAGCATTTTTTTTTTTTTTTTTAGATAAAATGGAATTACTTGTTAATGGCTCTAAAAATGTTCCCTAGGGGAAGAGGTTTTAAACAAA
>NW_006799086.1:739743-747072 GCF_000442215.2 Lipotes vexillifer | reverse complement strand
ACACAGGCCCAGCGGCCACGGCTCACGGGCCCAGCCGCTCCGCGGCATGTGGGATCCCCCCGGACCAGGGCACGAACCCGTGTCCCCTGCATCGGCAGGCGGACTCTCAACCATAGCGCCACCAGGGAGGCCCTCAATAAGCATTTTTTTTTAGTGTCCTGACATCATCTCATCTCATAGGATATGGATTAGTTAAAAGTCCAGAGTGTATTATCAGATAATTAAAACAAATCCTCTATAATCAAAAAATGAGTCTCTTAAAGGTCTTGCTAAAATGTAACAAAATAGGTTATGGCAGAAGATAGGATATTCTGCTTGCTAGAACAGGAATCAGCAAATTTTTCCTATGAAAGGACCAGATATTACTGTAGTTATTCTAGCCCTGTAGGCCATAAGGACTCTTTTACAACTAGTCAACTCTGCTGTTGTAACTTAAAGAGCATCTGTACACAATATGTAGATGAATGAACATGTTTGAGCTGAAATAAAACTTTATTTATGGACATTGAAATTTGAGTTTCATATGCCATGAAATATTCTTCTTCTTTGAATTTATTCCAGACATTTAAAAATATAAAAACCATGCTTTGTTCACAGGTTATAAAAAAAAACAGGCAGTGGGCGAGATTTGGCTTCTGAGCTATTGTTTGCTGACCCCTGAAGTACAGCAAAATATGTTGCTGGGTTCAGAACACAATTCATTTCATTTTTAACTGATTTTTTTTGCTTTAGTGTATTCAAAATACTGATTATTAAATATCTTATATATTTTTTGTCTTATATGTTCAATTCAATATATTACTTAGGGAAGAAGACATAACACCTTCGGGTGATGATTAGATGCTAGACACTTGGTACTTTATCTCGCTTAATCCAGTTACCAACACTATGAAGTAGATATTATTTCTATTTTATAGATGAAGTAATGAAGAAAAGGATTAACAACATTTCCCCTATGTACTAGCTAGGGGATGGACTGTAGTTTTTTATTTTTTTTTCCTTCGGTACGCGGGCCTCTCACTGCTGTGGCCTCTCCCGTTGCGGAGCACAGGCTCCAGATGCGCAAGCTCGGCGGCCATGGCTCACGGGCCCAGCTGCTCCGCGGCACGCGGGATCCTCCCGGACCGGGGCATGAACCCATGTCACCTGCATCGGCAGACAGACTCTCAACCACTGCACCACCAGGGAAGCCCTGGACTGTAGTTTTTAACAGAGGTTGATCATACTCCATGGTTATAGAACTGAACAACAACAACTACTATTCAGTCACATAAATATGCTGCTGCCACTTGGCACCATTCTATGCTCATGGAACTCAGATGTTCAAAGGTTTGTTGCTGTCTGTTGGTAGGTTGATGTTCAGTGCTGCTATTTTCACAAACATATAAACAGGAAAATTGAATTCATAGTGATTTTCATTACGTAATTTTCACCTGAGTGATTTTACTTTATCTAGCTTCCTTTTAAGGGGAATTGGATTGGAAAATTGGCAAATGGAGTTTAAAATAGAGTATTTTTTTTTTCCAAATGTGGTCCCTGACTTGCAGTTATATGTATAATTTAATTTTTCTTTCTGCAATTTCAGTCTGTTTCCTCTTGCACCCTCAGATGTTCAGAACATTGGATGACACCCGATATCAGGGGATTGTTTTTTGCAGTGGTTAGAAGGAGAATGAAGTATTTTTCTGGAGGGATTATAACAGTTGTTAAAGCATGCGCTCTTTCTTTGGGACTTAAAACAATCAAGAGTGTGATCCTTTCATCCCAACAACAGCACTGAATTATAGCCATAATGTTGAGAGTAAAATTCAGCTACCCTTAAAAAGAGACTTCAACATAGGAAATGCATTTTACTTTATTACTATTTAAATTTAAACAAACCTTTGTTGAATAGATACTGATTTATTGTAGAGAGATTATTTCAGAGTATTTTAGGAGTTTATTAAATTATTTGAACAGGATTGTTTCAGTAAAAGCAAAAACTAGTAGCACGCCATTATAATTAATATTATCACTTGTTTGGAAAAGGTTAAATTTTCATTTTGCGTTAGAATCTTGCACTAATAGCTTGAAATATGCTAACCAATTGGATGATTATGACCCTCAACAGTCATCTGCCATGCTGTTAAGACATTCTCTCTTTAGCCCTGGCAAATATACATTTTAAAATCCTTTTAGAGGTTTGTGGGTTTATCTCCGGTGTACCAGAGCATTCTGTAATTAAATACTTAAATTATTGATTCCAAATCATAGGGCTTTAGAGATCAGACAATTTCTTTAATTTTAATGACTGTTTAAAGGCTAATAATTAGAAGGTTCACTTACTGACCTGTAGATATCAGAGAAAAAATTTATTTCATATCTGCTTCCACAATTTAAAGCAGAAGCTAAATACTAAGATCATGCCATTGCATTTTATTCTATTGATAAGAGTTGCAGTCATTACTTAATGACTATAAAGGAGGAGGAAAAGCCCCTTTTTGTTAGAAGAGTAGTTTATTTAAAATAAAAACTAAATATTGTGTGTGATGAAATTGAAAATATTTGTCAAGAATGTGGAATAATGCCGTCTACGTAAGAGACACTAATACCCTTAAAAACATTAGCTGTTCTTATTTTTAAACTTTTTTACAGAGTGTAAGATATTAATATTTTGATATTTATTCACAGAAGTCAGAAATTTATAGTTAAAACATGATAAGCATGTTGAAAATTATTAAATATACCAATGATTATACTTTATGTATGCATAATAATGATTTCAGAAAGCCCTGTGAGGGAGGGCATAGTATTCTCAGCAGGCAATACAGTGCCCAGTACATATGGAGTACTCAATTGTTTATTGAATGAATTAATTAATGGCACTGATCTTCTATCTACTTTGTTTTATTCCCCCCCCCAAATCTTTTTTTCTCATATCCTTTTGTCAATCCTCAGTAAATAGTCCTATTATTTTTTTAATAACGGAAGAGGCTCAGTTAGTTTATAATGGAAAATTTCTTGAAATATATTATTTATTTAAAATTATTCTTTGTATTCATTTCTGATTTCTGTCTTCAGGAAGTTATTTAACAACACTTTGCATGAAATACATGAAATACCCTCGCTTCAACAAAATATAAAACTGTAACATAATAAAACATGAAGAGGGAGTAAAAGCCATGTATTTATTTTTCATTCAAATAGAGATACATTTCATGGAAGTGCATATTTCATTTCTCAAGCTCTAATCCTCTGAATACATTTTTAAGTTAATTTTTCAGCTGGGTGGTGCTAGGATAGTAAGCAGGAGTTAGAAAATTTTGAGACTAATGAATCAAGATAGTCAAATGGTACATTGAAAATGGAGTCTTACAATTTAGTAAAATCTCATTGTAATGTGGCTCGACATTATATACAGTTGTAGATACTTCAGATTAGGGCTCCCTATGAACATAATTACCTATAACTTGTGTTACATATAATATCCTTCTCCTATCAGGTCATGATGCTACAAAACCAAGGTTATAAAAATGTACAAAGAAAATGAGCATGACTCAAAAACATTTTTTGGACTGTTTTTAAAGAGCCCAATTTTACTACATTTTCTGAAATACTTATTAGAGTTGTTTTCAGTTGTCTTTTTTCATTGGAGTTGTCATTAACTGATTCAGGCGGTTTGGATTTCCCACTTCCTATATGCTACTGATACTGCCTTTATTATTTTTTTTAGCTGAAGTATAGTTGATTTACAATGTTGTGTTAGTGTCAGGTATACAGCAAAGTGAGATATATATACATATGTACATGTATATATATTTATATACACACACACACGTTCTTTTTCAGATTCTTTTCCATTATGGATTATTACAAGATATTGAATATTGTTCCCTGTGCTATACAGTTGGTCCTTGTTGCTTATCTGTTTTATATATAGTAGTGTGCATCTGTTAATCCCAAACTCCTAATTTATCCCTCCTCCCACCTTTTCCCTTTGGTAACCGTAAGTTTGTTCTCTAAGTCTGTGAGTCTGTTTCCGTTTTGTAAATAAGTTCATTTGTATCATTTTTTGTTTTTAGATTCCACATATTAGTATGATAATCTCCAGGTCCATTTATGTTGCTGCAAATGGCATTATTTCATTCTTTTCTATGGCTAAGATTTCTTTGTGTATATATACCACATCTTCTTTATCCATTCATCTGTTGATGGATACTTAGGTTGCTTCCATGCCTTGGCTATTGTGAATAGTGCTGCTATGAACATTGAGGTGCATGTATCTTTTCAAATTATAGTGTTCTCCAGATATATGCATAGAAGTGGGATTGCTAGACCATATGGCAGCTCATTTTTAAGGAACCTCCATACTGTTCTCTGTAGTGGCTGTACCAATTTACATTCTCACCAACAGTGTAGGAGGGTTGCCTTTTCTCCACACCCTCTCCAGCATCTATTGTTTGTAGACTTTTTGATGATGGCCATTCTGGCAGGTGTGAGGTGATACCTCGTTGTAGTTTTGATTTGCATTTCTCTAATAATTAGTGATGTTGAGCATCTTTTGATACTGCCTTTAAATGAGTATTTCTGGGACAAACATTTTTACAGATAGGTAATGACTAAAAAATTGGAATTTTGTCCTTTGAGATTTCAAAGATAAAGCCAAATCACAGAAGAAAATGGGATGGTAGTTGGCGATTTGAATACGTCATAGTGGCCTTTCCTTGGTGAGGCCCATGGTGCAGCATCTCGGACTCCTCTTGGGATGCTGGGCATCTGATATTGTGATCGCATCCAGAGTTGTGCAGTTTCAAACCAACTGACTTGTGCTCAGCAAACTGTATAGTATGTCAGAGATACAGTCCATAATGTTAGGGTAGAGACTTTGTTCTCATTAAATCATATGCGTGGAAAGGGAAGTCAAACTTATACTTCGATAACAAAATCAGAGAAATAAAGAAAAGGGAGGTGGGTGATTTCGAAGTGTCTTTAGTATGTAATCCATGTAGCTAGTCTTCACTAGGAGAATGGTAAGAATTTTTCTCCATTATTGGGAAGGTTGACAATTCATCTGTTTTCATATTCCCCTCATTGAGATGATTTAGCAGAGGGAAATCAGTGAAAGTGTGTCAGTTCTATAAAACAGTCTGCTTTTTCTTGCAGTAGACTTTAAGATCTATCTATTTATTATACAGTGGTAAAATGAATAAACCTCACTTTTGTGAATTTTGAATTTGCTTTCTTTCATCTCAGGGCTTTACCTTTTAATCAAATGTCTAAGAAGTAGGCTCCCATTCTTATTTTTTTTCCTCTAAAAATTTTAAAGGCTACAATGCACGCTTTCTTTTAATATATTTTTTTCTACTTTAGTTTGCAACAGCTTTCTTGGTATCCCCATTTCCTTCTTATTTTTTATTTGAGAATAATCGTAGGACATAGGCATTTTTGTATCAGCTCAAATCATTAGTCTCTCAAGTCTAGCAAATACTATCTTAATAATTATTCTGTGGCTTGTGCATATTTATTGCCTGGAGAAGGATTTCAGAATGAGAAACTTTAAAGTAATATACCTAGCCAGTCGTGTACTTTGAATGCAGAGACAATTTTCCTCATGGTCCTAGGTAATCAGTTTACTCCATGGAACAATACCTCTGTTTATGATTTTCTCTCAAAGTATAAATGTACTAAAAATGGTTATTTATGAAAGGCATTGAAATAGGGACAGTTATCAACTGTGGGAAGTGGTCTTTGCAAATTGTGGTTTTCTGACATAGTGCGTTTATGTCTCAAGTAAAAAGAAAAAAAAAAATTCCTTCTTTTTTCCCCCCATCCATCACCCTCCAAACTTTGTCCATTGAGTGCAAGAATACTGGGGCTTAAAGACAGATATCACGTGTTATCCCCAAATTGTGAATGAAAATGAACTTTCAGTGAACAGAATTACTTTGGGGTCTGTCTATGCGAAGAGAAGTGCATTGGCGCAGGTAACATGGTACACGTGGAGGGGCCTTTGCTACCTCCCAGCTCCTCAATCTAGCCACTTGTTACCATCTAGAACTTTTCATTCACCGCACTTATTTCAGTTTGTAATTGAACATTTATTGCTTTGTTTATTTTCTGATTGTTTTGATTCTTATATAAGCTCTGTGAGAACAAAGACAATTTTTCTTTTATTCACTGCTATCTATATAATATCAAGCACAATAGAAGACACAAAAGTTATTGGATGAGTAAATAAACACATCTGTAACCAAGCTGAGGCTTTTCTTTCCACATGGATTGATTTAAAGAATTGCTAGATTTCTGACCTGGGAGGAAGCTGTCAGTCTCATTTTACAGGTTGCAAAACTAAGCATCCCAGATGGAAGAACTTGAACAGTTCCCAGATACATTGGTCCATAATAGTGATCAATTATATATAGTTGGTTCCTTTTTAAACTTGCTCCTTTCTGGATGATCATATTTCCCTTTCAAAGTAATTCTTGTAGTTCTGAGACATAAGGACATCTCCACAGAGAAATAAGGACCATGCTCTCGTTTTGTAATTGAGGGATAATTTTCGTGTTATCCATAGAGTCTTGAGAGGACCAATAATTGTTGAACACTGAAAGAGAGCTTCAGTAGCTCTCTACATCAGTGCTATGATGTATGTAACTACATCAGTAGCTATTCTCATAATCATTCTGCCAGCATCAGAAGGAAAACCTTGTGTTTTAAAAGACATTAGTGGGTGTAAGCAATACCTAGGTTGGACTGTAATATCCTTGATAATCACCTTAGTCACTAACTTGGCAATGCAAATTATATCCACTCCATCATGTATATAATCCTTCGTTTGCTCAGAAAAAGAATGAAATTTTAGTGTGAGTGGATAGAGATTTTTGTGTATGTCGATTATTTGAGAATTTCCTTTGCTTTTGAATTGCTACTGCTCTCCTCAAGAAGGGGTAGATTTTGAGTGACCAAAGTGTATGTGCGGGCGGGGGGGAAACAATATTCCCAGGATTATATGGGGAGGTAAGCAGTCTCAGACCCTTTATTTCATTGTACTGCTTTATGTTATAAGTCATATGGTGTTAAGCCTTGGTTTATAAGAGCTCAACAACTTGATTATTTATCAAAGCACATTAATAGAGCGGGATATTATCCTATAAACATCCCTTTTCACATGCAAAAGTTCAAATAGAAAGCAGAGGTAATTGATTTTGGCTCAGCCACAGGGAATCGTTAAATATATTAAAAAGTGTGTTCTCATGCCGCGGAGCGGCTGGGCCCGTGAGCCATGGCCGCTGAGCCTGCGCGTCCGGAGCCTGTGCTCTGCAACGGAAGAGGCCACAACAGTGAGAGGCC
>NW_006799086.1:717121-739648 GCF_000442215.2 Lipotes vexillifer | reverse complement strand
CAAAAAAAAAAAAAAAAAAAAAAAAAAAGTGTGTTCTGTTGATAAATTATTGGAGGTTGCAATATAGTTACAATTTTTTGACTTTTTTTCTTTTTATTTCGTTTAATAAATATTATGCACATAGAATCCTGCTAGGTATACTGAACATTATAGTATGAAATAAGAAACATACGGTGGTCTCAAGGATTCTGTCTGTCTTCTCGTTTGTTTCTCTCTACATTTTCCTTCCTTTCTGGTTAGTAAGACTCATGTTCCAAGTTTGAGCTCCAGCATATTAAGTTTAAAAATCAACTTAGCTGTTGAATGGCTCTGTTGATTTAGTTCTGGAAACTCAAATGATGTCCAAATACATTACATGGAAATGGTACAAATCACCTACTTTTCCCTGCTTCTTTCTTGGCTACTGTTGGTGTTGATGGTACTATTCAGAGTCAGAATGAGTTGTTCCTGGCAGCGTGCACTGTTAGCCCAAACTCTGATGTTTTGAAAAGATATTTCATGGACTAAAGGTTTAAGTCAGAATATTATTTCTGTTGATCCTCATTTGCAGTCACTGTGAAATAAATGAATGTGAGCATGTGATAAGGCATTTCTTTCCTAAGAGGGAGAAAAGACTAATGAAGCCTTTGTTTACTAAGAAAACCCACTTTACTGTAGTATTGAGCAAATGAAGCTAAATGACCAATTTGAGGATTTTGATGGCTTATGCATGGGCAGAGCAAAAAAGTTAGTTCACAGATAAGCCTACCTAGGTACTCTCTGCCATCACTTTATAAAACTTCTAAATGCTAGGAAATACTGCTTCAGCTGTGCTTCTGCACTTCCACCAGCAGCCATATGGTCTAATTACATTAAATTGCTGGAATAAAGGCATCTCTGATTGCTTCACGGAGAGAGACTGTAGTACAGCCTGACTAGAGATCCTGCTATAATCATCTCGGAACCCTTGAGTTATTTTTGTTGTTTCAATAAACTTACCACAAATCTACATTTCTTAGTGAGAATACTGGGACGCCTTACTAAAATGTCTATCTGCTGTGGGGTAAAATTTTATTAGCCTTGTGTGATAATGATGGTTATCTTAAGAATACCAGGCTAATAAGGATATGAGAAAGAAAATCGAGAGGCTACTATGTCAGTTTCTATATTAGGTATTTCACACGCATTCTCATTTTGTTCTCGTTAACATTAGGAAGTAAGAATTACTACCCCCATTTCACCACTTCGAGGAAACTGTGAGTCTCAGAACAGTTAAGTAACCTTGGTTTGTTCCAAGTGCTATGGGACTAGCCAGTCTATGCAAGTCCTGTGGCTCTGAATTTTGTCCATTTCCCTCAACATTATAATCCTCAGATGGTAACCTGTTCTCTAGGAAGTCTGCTTGGGGATTCTGCTCTGAGAACTGTGGGACTCCCTGATGGGACTGGTGGAAAAGTATGGGTCCAGCTCCGTTGAGCTGAAGAAAATGCCTCCTAAGCTCTGAACAGCAAAGCCCATACATTGTACTAGAAGGAACGACAGAAGCAACCTCCAGAGACTCTGCGGAAGGATATAAGTTATAGGATAACTTAATAAGGATATTAGGTAATAGGGATATTAATAAAGTAAATAAGGATATTAGGTAATACAGTGCTTGATCTATAGTGATAAGGTCAAGAACTTATGTTTTGTAAAATTGCTATTTACAGTAAATATTTGGCCTTTGATTTGTTCTTCTAAACTTCTTTTCTGAGCTTAGCAAATAACCCTGGGAAGCTGGTAGGGGCTGAAGTCTAATTGGCTGAACTAACTAGTAAGTAGCATTTAGGATGAGGAGCTCTCAATTCTGACTCTGGATGTCATGTGATTTCCAGCATGACGTACTTTAAAATGACCTCATGTCACCAGAGAGCAATTATTTTTGGATCTTTGTAAATGACATCCAGAAAGTGATTTTGAAGGGATACACATTTTAGGAAGTAAAATCGTGGTCAAACTTTGTGATAGTGATGTCACTTGGTACAACTGGTTCATTTTCTTTAGTTAGTGCTTTATTTATTTATTTATTTATTTTTAAATTTTTTGCGGTACGCGGGGTTTCACTGCCGTGGCCTCTCCCGTTGCGGAGCACAGGCTCCGGGCGCACAGGCTTAGCGGCCGTGGCTCACGGGCCCAGCCGCTCCGCGGCATGTGGGATCTTCCCGGACCGCGGCACGAACCCGTGTCCCCTCCATTGGCAGGCGGACTCTCAACCACTGCGCCACCAGGGAAGCCCAGTGCTTTATTTTTATTACATAAGTAGTACGTGGTCACTACGGGAAAGGTGGAAAATAATTGATTAACAACAACCACCAGAAAGTTCAAAAAACCCACAAAAACATAATTTCATCAATGCTAATAACTTGGTGTATAATAATCCAGATATTTTTTTTTTCTATTTTGAAATGTATGGGCTTTATCTAAACAGAATCAAACGACAATGGTATTTGGTAACCTATTTTTGTTTGCTTAT
This sequence comes from Lipotes vexillifer, assembly GCF_000442215.2. NCBI lineage: Eukaryota > Metazoa > Chordata > Mammalia > Artiodactyla > Lipotidae > Lipotes > Lipotes vexillifer. The sequence continues at coordinate 737,157 of NW_006799086.1, read as the reverse complement.
TTATTGGTTTTCCACTTAATAATATATTATGATTAGCTTTCCATCATTATTTGTAATGGCTTACTATTCCATATTATTGATGTACCAAAAATATTTTTATCTGATTTTCTATTATTGGGCAGTTACATTGCTTTGATTTTTCACAATCCAAGCAAGATTTTAATGAGTGAGGCTACAAAAAAAAAAGTTTATATACTTCTGTGCACCATTGTTATCATATAAATTGCTAATATCTTCCTAACATTATCACTGCCTTTTACTGAGACTTGTACATTTTATGTATGTCTGTATTTTTATTAATTCATCCATATATATATATATATATTTTTTTTTTTCCTGTCGTATACTTTGCCATTCCAGTTATGCCTAGAAGAACCTCCTCCACATTTACTGTGTCCCTCAATATGTCAGCCATTTTAAAAGGCCATGTTGAACAATAATGTCCTCTCGGAATTTAACATTTAGTGTGTATATATTTTTTAGTTGCAGAAAGCCCTTGCTGTTTGAAATATGGTAACTCATATTGTTCTGAGTTGTAAGGCTTGTGTGTTTGGTAGACATGGTCTCAGTATCATGGACTTTTCTGAAAATTAGCATCTGAATTTGTTTTGTTTTCAGCATGAAAAGTCTGAATTTATAACAAAGACCTTTTTCTTGAGGATAGTGTGATACTTTTTTTTTTTATTATTGAAGTATAGTTGATTTACAATGTTGTGTTCATTTCAGTTGAACAGCAAAGTGATTCAGTTATACATATACGTATCTATTCTTTTTCAGATTCTTTTGTTTTACAAATCTATTTTTTTTCAAATTCTTCATAACTTACCAGAGAAAAGTTTATGTATTTTCTGAAGCAAGTGATATTTCTATATTTTGAACATCAAACATCCCAAGACTAAATACAGATAAATAAAAGATTCTTAGAAATAGAGAGGAATGTTGTGACAACTTATTCACTATGCACAGTGTTCTGTGGAATAATTATGTTAACGTACGCTGGTCTTCCGGCATCGTTAACATTTCCTTAGTAGTGTGTCAAGCAAGGCAGACAGCATTAAAGAAATTAGAATCAGCTGCTGGAGCCAAAATGTTGACATCCTTTCAAATCTTTCTAAAGTCATGGTAAAAACAGAAGTCTTAATTCCTTTGATCTTGCAACTGGATGAAAGGAGTTTGTGGCTGTAAATACATTTCTTTCTCTTGAACAAATATCCGAGCAGAAGATCATAATGTCTCCACAGCTAGTTCCTTGTGACTCCACTTTTGTGCCTTTTCCATGACTTCAGCCATCAATATCTGACTCACGAGAAAGGTACTATAGGGTAAGCTACAACATCAAGGGGCTGAAAAAATGAAAATAATGTTCAAGTGCTTTTGTTGACATGGACAGAGCTATCAGTATTTGTTCTTTACTAATTTACTAATATACCAGAGTACTTTTAATAATTCGTGATTTCAGTGAACTTATATTGCATGTTTTAATATATTTATTTTAATGATCAAAAAGAGAGATACATTTAAGAAAATTCTTTTAGCATTTAGTAATATTTAATTTAGTAATTTATTTTTGAGATACCGTAGCATAATTGGGTATATAACATATGCTCCCGCTTTAAATCATTATCAAATTGCTCTGATTCAACATAATATTCTGTTTCTAAGATTTTTATTTAAATGGAAGGTATTTTGAATATGTTAAGCCCAATTTTTGTTCTAAAAAAAGTCATTCAATCACATTATTTATTTTAAGATACATATTCAAGAGTTAAATATTTATGTATAGCATAACTGTAAGCATGACAGGTATGGAGCAATCTAATGCATAGATATGTCTTGCCTGACTTTTCCTGCTTTTGACTTACTACAATAGCTTTCTCTCAAATGCCAACTCCTGCTTCTGCTCCTTTTATTGGCACATTTTAGGCCAGTCTGTCAGCCTCGCAGATGGGTTGTTCCAGATACATTGATGTCACCAGTCAAGGGAATAATTCTACCTAATGGGAAAGCGAAGTTCTAACCAATTTTTATTACTGACGAGCAGTCTGAGGTGGTAAAAAGGAAACTCCCATAAAAGATATATCTCTACTCCATTAATGATTATGTATTTTATGATCAACACTTAAAACTAAAATGCTTCTTCCTTAAATGGACTGTAGTCAGGTAAAAGTTTGGGCGATAACCCATAGTGAATAAAGATTTATTGCATTTATTATTGGCTCTTAGGTCAATAATACCTTCTTTGGCTTGGATATCATTAGAAAATTAGAAGTTAATATATGCCATTTCTATTTAATCCTTGCTTGAACAAAAAGAGTCACTCTGAGAGAAGTGAGGAAAGGATCACACATAATTTGTTTTTGCAATTGAAATGGCAGCGTAAGAATTTCCTGTTGTGCTCAGAGGAAAACAAAGAATAATAAAATAAGTTGTATCTGAAGATATTTTTCAGCATTTGTAAATGCTTGGGGCCACCCAGGGTTGTAATATTGGGGGTAAAATGTTTGTTCAGAGTAATTCCACATCTTATTCACTTTCCAGAAGGTATTATCTTATGCAAAATCGAAAGGACTTGTTTTCAGTGATCATGTGTTTACAATGATCACAGCACTGATGTAATAAAGAAATTAAAACATTGTTTAAAAATGAGACAGGCTATTTTGACTGACAAAGCATAACCTTTTAATTTTTTTACCTGCAAGTGGTTATTTTCCCATAGAGATGATTACCGAGGGTATAAGACTAGTGATAGGATGGCTGTCAATCCATTATTGATCATTATCGTATTGTTTTTTCTTTAAAAATGTTTATTAGAGGTAGTTAATCAAAATTGATTTGAAGCTAAGAAAGTTGGCAAGTTAAAAGTAGGGGAGATATGGCAGAAGAAATCTAATACATCAGCAAGAGCCGTGATCTGAGAATCAGACTTGTGTTCGGTTTTTGCTCTGACACTATGTGTCAAAGGGATGCACCTTAGTCACATCGCTTATCTATTCTGGGCTTCAGTTTCTAACTATAAGTCTAATTCCAAAGAACTTTTGTGCAGAAGGACTTATGGCCCTTTACATGTAGTGATTTTATGAGATAAACTGTAAGAAATATGGGGGTAAGTCTTCAAGATTTATTTTATTTTCATTGCAAAGTTGCACTTCTTTTAGATTCCAGCTTCATGACTTACTAGCAGTGTGATCTTGGGTAAATACTAAACTTCCTGAGCCCCATCTGTCTCATTTGTATAATGAGAATAATAATTCTTAGTTATTTTGTAATATTAGAAAAAAAATAGGAAGTGTGTGGCTAAAATGGTGGAGCAGGAAGACCCTGAGCTCACCCCCTCCCAGAGACACACCAAAATTACAAGTATTTATAGCGCAAATATTGATGAGAAAGACCTGAAGACGAGCAGAAAACATTTTCCACAATTAAACTTATAAAGAAGGAACGAACCATAATGAGATGTGTTATAGTTAACACCCACACCCCACAGTAGGCAACCGATGAGTGAGGGGATAATCACAATTGCAGAGGTTCTCCCCAAGGAGCAAGGGATCTGAGCCTCACATTGGGCTCTCTAGCCTGGAGATCCTGCACTTAGGAGACAAGTCCCCAGAATGTCTGGCTTTGAGGCCAGCAGGGCTTACCTATGGGAGAGCCAGAGGGCTGTAGGAAACAGACTTTGCTCTTTGCATGCACAAAATCTCACATGCTCAGAGTTTCAGTGCACAGGCAGTATTTGAAAGAAGCCTGGGTCAGACCGCTTGCTCGTCTTGGCAGTCCTCCCAGAGATGCAGGAAGCAACTTGAACTCCCCTTGGGGATGTAGATACTGGCAGCAGTCATTTTGTGGAGCTCATTCTACCACAAGGACACTGGGGCTGGCAAGCACCATTTTGGGAATTCTCCCTCTATCTTATTAGTGCTGGGGGCTTACCCCCTCACCAGCAGGTCAGAACTGGCCCCAGGCTCAACCTGGGCCCTACAGCCAGTGACCAGGACCCAACCCTGCTCATTGGTGGGCCAGCACCAGCCAGGGTGTCCCTGGCTTCCATAGCCAGCTGCCCTCAGACCTGGCCACACCAAATAATGGGCCAGCACAGCCCCAAGATCTCCTGGGCCCCACAGCCAGCTGCACTAGGAACTGGTCCCACCCACCAGCTGGCCTGTGACCACAGTAAAGGGCAGAACCCGGCAGCCAACCAGGCCAGGGGCCAGCCCTACCTACAGTGCACTCAGAGAAGTTGGACCTGCTGCAATGGATGGGCCCACACAGTCCACATAGGGGGCACCCCTAGATCATACAGCTCTGGTGACCAGATGGGAGAGTGTTGCTGGGCTTCATAGGACATCTCCTACATAAGGCCATTTCTCCAAGATCAGGAAATGTAACCAACCTACCTAATACATAGAAATAAATACAGATAATTTGGCAAAACAAAGAGATAGAGGAATATGTTCCAAATGAGGGGACAAAATTAAACTTCAGAAAAATAACTAAATGAGGTGGAGGTAAGCAATCTATCCAATAAAGAATTTAAAGTAATGATCATAAAGGTGCTCAATGAATTCTGCAGAAGAATAGATGAGCACAGTGAGAATTTTAACAAAGAGTTAGAGAATATAAAGAAGAGCTAAACAGAGCTGAAAAATAAACAATTGAAATAAAAAATACATTAGAGGGGATCAGTGGTAGATTAGATGATGCAGAGGAATGGATCAGAAAATTAAAAGAGTAATGGAAATCACCTATGCTGAACAGAAAAAAGAAAATAGAATTTTTAAAAATGAGGATAATTTACGAGACCTCTGCGACCAAACATGAAGGGAGAAATTGACAGTGACACAATAATAGTAGGGAACTTTAACACCCTACTTACATCAATGGACAGATTATCCAGACAGAATTAATAAAGAAACACTGGCAGTAAATGACATGTTAGACCAGTTGGACTTAATAGGTTTTTATAGAACATTCTATCCAAAAGCAGCAGAATACACACTCTTTTCAAGTACACATGGAACATTCTCCAGGATAGATCACATACTGGGACACAAAACAAGTATTGATAAATTTATTAAGATTGAAATCATATCACATATCTTTGGCAACCACAATAGTCTAAGACTAGAAATCAACTACTAGAAAAACTGCAAAAAATACAAACACATGGAGGGTCAACAATATGCTACTAAACAACCTGTGGTTCACTGAAGAAATCAAAGAGGAAATTTAAAAAATACCTGGAGACAAACAGAAACAGAAGTACACTGGTTCAAAATCTATGGCATGAAGCAAAAGCAGTTCTAAGAGGGAAGTTTATAGTGATACAAGCCTACCTCAGGAAACAAGAAAATTCTCAAATAAATAATCCAACCTTAAACAAACTGGAAATAGAAGAACAAAGTAAACCCAGAGTTAGTAGAAAGGCAGAATAAAGATCAGAGCAGAAGTAAATGAAATAGAGAGTTAAAAAAAAAAAAAGTAGAAAACTTAGTCTTTGAAGAGATAAACTTGATAAACTTTTAGCCAGACTCATCAAGAAAAAAGGAGACATGGTACAAATCTATAAAATCATAAATGAAAGAAGACAAGTTATGACTGACACCACAGAAATACAGAGGATCCTAAGAAATTACTATGAAAAATTATACACTAATAAAATGGACAACTTAGAAGAAATGGATAAATTTCTAGAAACATACAGTCTTCCAAAACTGAGCCATGAACAGATAGAAAATTTGAACAGATATTACCAGGAATGGAATTGAGTCAGTAATTTAAAAACTCCCAACAAACATAAGTCCAAGACCAGACGGCTTCACAGGTGAATTCTACCAAACATTTAAACAAGAATTAACACCTATCCTTCTCAAACTGTTCCAAAAAATTGAAGTGGAAAGAGGGCTTCCAAGCTCATTGTACAAGGTCAGCTCCACCCTGATACCAAAACCAGAAAAGACACCACAAAAAAAGAAAATTATAGCCCAATGTCTCTGATAGACATAGATGCAAAAATCCTCAACCAATATTAGCAAACCAAATTCAACAATACATTAAAAGGATCATAAACTCTCACCACATGAGATTTCCTCTCATGATGTAAGAATGTTTCAATATCTGCAAGTCAATCAACCTAAAACACTACACTAACAAACTGAAGTATAAAAATTATATGATCATCTTAATAGATGAAGAAAAGCTTTTGATAACATTCAATGTCTATTTATGATAAAAATTCTCAACAAAGTATAGAGGGTACAGAGAGAATAGGCTTCAACATAATAAGGGCCATATATGACAAACCCACAGCTAACATCATACTTAATGGTGAAAAGCTGAAAGCATTTTCTCTAAGATCAGGAACAAGACATGGATGCCCACTCTCACCACTTTTACTCAATATAGTTTTAGAAGTCCTAACCACAGCAATCAGTCAAGAAAAAAAGAAATAAAAGGAATCCAAATTGGAACAGAAGAAGTAAAACAGTCTTTGCAGATGACTTGATTCTACATGTAGAAATTCCTAAAGAGCTAAAGACTCCACCCAAAATTATTAGAGCTCATTGATGAATTCAGTAAATTTGCAGGATACAAAGTTAGTATACAGAAATCTGTTGAGTTTCTATATGCTAATGACAAACTATCAGAAAAAAATTAAGAAAATCCCATCTACAATTGCACCAGAAAGGATAAAATGCCTAGAACTAAATCTAACCAAGGAGGTAAAACATCTATACTTGGAAAACTGTGAGATGCTGTTGAAAGACATTGAAGACAACACAAACGGATATACGTACTCATGGATTGGAAGAATTAGTATTGTTAATATATGACTATACTACCCAAGACAGATTCAGTGCATTCCCTATCAAAATACCAATGGCGTTTTTCACAGAACTTGAACAAATAATTCTAAAGTTTGTATAGAAACACACAAGACCCTGAATATCCAAAACGATCTTGAGAGAAAAGAACAAAGCTGGAGGTATCACACTCCCTGATTTTAAACTGTACTACAAAGCTACAATAATCAAAGTAGTGTGGTGCTGTCACAAAAACAGACACATAAATGTGTGGAACAGAGTGGAGAGCCCAGAAATAAAACCACACTTATGTGTTCAATTGACCCATAACAAAGGAGGTAAGAATATACAATGAGAAAAAGAGAGCATCTTCAATAAATGGTGTGGAGAAAACTAGACAGCTGCAGTGAAGAATCAAGCTGAACTATTGGGTTGGCCAAAAAGTTTGTTTGGGTTTTCCATAAGATGTTACAGAAAACCCAAACAAACTTTTTGGCCACCACAATATATTTCTCACACTATATAAAAAAATTAATTCAAAACCGATTAAAGACTTAAATGTAAGACTTGAAATCATAAAGCTTCTAGAAGAAAACACAGGCAGTCCACTCTGACCTCAGTCTTAGGAATATTTTTTTGGATCTGTCTCCTCAGGCAAAGGAAACAAAAATAAACAAATGAGACTACATCAAACTGAAAAGCTTTGGGACAGGGAAGGAAACTATCAACAAGACAGAAAGGCTGCCTGCTGAATAGGAGAAGATATTTGCAAACCATATATCCAATAAAGGGGTTAATATCTAAAATATACAAGGAACTCATACAAAAATGCAAATAACCTGATTAAAAAGTGGGCAGAAAACCTAAATAGATATTTTTTCAAAGAAGACTTACAAATGGCCAACAGGTAACTGAAAAGATGCTCAACATCACTAATCGGGGAAATACAAATCAAAACCACAATGAGATACCACCTCACATCCGACAGAATGGCTATCGTCAAAAAGACTACCAATAACAAATGTTGATGAAAATGTGGAGAAAAGGGAACACTAGTGTACTATTGGTGAGCATGTAAATTTGTGAAGCCACTATGGAAAGCAGTATGGAGAGTCCTCAAAAAATTAAAAATAGAAACGCCCTATGATCCAGCACTTTCAATTCTGGGTATTTACCTGAAGAAAATAAAAAACTAATTCAAAAAGATGTATACACTCCAATGTTCACTGCAGCATTATTCACAATGGGCAAGATATGGAAGCAACCTAAGTGTCCATTGATAGATGAATGGATAAAGAAGAGGTGATATATAGTATGTATGTGTGTGTATATATATATGTGTATATATATATATATACATATATATATATATATACACACACATACAATAAAATGTAACTCAGCCATAAAAAAGGAGAAATCTTTTTGTGACTAGGGTATTATGCTGAGTGAGGTAAGTCAGACAGTGAAAGACAACACACAAACTCGCTTATATGTGGAATCTAAAAACCAAAAGAAATAAGCAAAACAAAGTGAAAACAGACTCATAGATGCAGAGAAGAAACCAATGGGTGCCAGAATGGAGAGTGGTGGGCAAAATAGGTGAAGGGGTTAGAAGGTACAAACCTCCAGTTTTATAATAAGTAAGTCACAGGGATATAATATAAGGAATATGGTCATATATTGTAATAACATTGTGTGGTGAAAGATGGTTACTATACCTATCGTGGTGATCATTTCATAATGTATGCAAATGTCAAATCATTATGTAGTACACCTGAACTAGCTTAATGTACATTAGTTGTATACAACAATAAAAATTAATAAAAAATACATTCTTAGCATATAGCAGACATATATTAAGATGGTATTTATGACTAATCTAATACAAGTACATTTTGGAGATGAAAATTTTTATCGGTGATGAAAAATTTTTCCTCTTATTAGTCATTTGGGATTGTTTTTTCCTTCTGTTTCCTTTTACCCATATTTGTCAACTTGCCTTGCACATACTTAGGACAAAGTGCTTGAGCTGTGTAATTGTTGAAGAGGCATAAGTGTAAAAACAGGTTTCTTGAATAGTTTCTTGACCTACAGATTGGATCTTTTCATGGCAACTGCTGAACTAAACAAATTAAAAAATGATTTGAACATCTGCAGATTACAGTGAGAAATGAATTCAACTTGAAGCTTCGTATATTTCTCTATATGAATTATGTGCCTTCATGTGCATCAGGAACTTTGTTTCACATTCAATTATTTAAAGTAATGGAAACTTTTCAAATTGCAACTTTATTTTTTTATTTAAATGAAAGATTCTGAGTTACTAAGCATATATCCTTCATATGCTAGAAATATATGCTACTTTCAAAGGACACATGCTGATTCATAAGCGGAATAATGGCTTCCTATTAATAGTCTTCCCCGTGAAAGAAATTCAAGCAGCTTTTAAAGTACTTGAAACTGTAAATGGCCTCATTTTGGGGAAATTTGTTAGATTATTAATACCATTGATTTTAGGTCACCCTGTTTTGCTAGTAAAGTGTCATTATGTGTGAATAATTCGGAACACATTTCAGTTAATTTTAACCAACTTTATTTTGGTGTGATAGATTTCTATGTGTGTACTTTCAGCCTTTGTGGTAGTAAAACCTTATACTTTGATAACAAAAGACAAATTACTGAAGCTAATAAATGGCTCATAAATGCTCTGAGGTCTACCTTTTCCATTCCCATTAAAATGAATAAAAGATAATTTGCCATTTCAAAAAACCCTTTGTTTCTTCAACAGGAAATTTTGAGGGGTATACTGTAGAACCAACACACTGTGGGGAATGTAAAAATGTATGAGGCAGTTAGTGCCTTTGTGTTGGTAACATTTAAAGAACAGACAAGAATACATTATACTATCCAAGTATAACTCCAAGGTAGGTCCTGATCAAGGATTAGTACAAGTGATAACTTCATATTATATCTATGTTTATATAATATATATACAGTTGACCCTTGGACAACACAGGATTGAACTGCGTGGGTCCACTTGTATGTGGATTTTTTTAAATGGTAAAAATTACAGTAGTACGTGGTCTGTGGTTGGTTAAGTTCAAGGTTACAGAGGGCCGACTGTAAAGTTACCAGTGAATTTTTGACCGATCTCTAACCCCTGCATTGTTTACGGGTTAACTGTATATATAATTTGTATACATGTATGCATGTGTGAACATCTCATTGTTCACATCTCATGAATCCACACATTTAGCCAGTTTTCCAACTTTTCCATAGCTTCATCATACACTATAGAACTCAATTAGACATTTTCCAGAGCAGGCTTACATACAGATCAGTGAACTTCCTTTTTCTGAAGGAACATTGAACTCACAACCAATAACACTAACTTATTCCTGAATGAAGCTTATCTAACAAACATATTTTCTCCATAAGGTACATCCCAGCCTGGCATCTAGGAACCCAGACGGTACTTCAGCATTGTGGCTTGAGGGTTATTTTGAACAGCGAAATCACCAACAAAAAGCACACAAAATGCAAAAAACATGACACTAAATAGACCATAGAAAAGGCACTTGTTCAAAGTATGAGAAGTTTTATATATATATATATATATATATATATATACACATATATATATATATAATATATTAAAAAAATATATATATAAAAGAAGTTAGAGCATCTTGTTCAACCTCAGCTGAAAACTCACCCTAAAGACTCACATTTTTTGCTGCTTTGTGAAAATCCACAAATGACCGTGAAACTACTGAGAATGTTGATTTTGTCATTTTCTATCTCTTCTCTAGCTATTCTCCAACAACTAAAAATCACTGAAATATCACTTTTCTGATATTTGCTTTCCTGTTAAATGACACCCACATCTAATCAGATGCTTGGCTAGACATCTGGGAGTCAAATTTGACTTCTTTTCTCCACAGAGACCTTGATCTACAACAAATCACCAAATTGTCTTATTTCTAGCCCTAAGTAACTGTTCGTTTTTAAATTTACTTAACATCACCTTTTTCCTGGACTACTGGGGTTTCCTCATATTTAACCTTGACCCTTTAAATGTAATGTCTATACTGATTAGAACTATCAAAAACCACAGACATAACAAATAATTCTCTATCTAAATGGCTCCCTGTTACCTTTAAAGTCCAATTTCAAACTCCTTAATGTGGATTATGAAACTCTGACACCTTTCCATGATCACCTTCCTTCCCTTTCTCTACTCCAGTCATAACAATATAAAATAGATGTAAAAACTGAAGATTATATAACAAAACACTCCCTGTATTTATAAAAGTTGAAACCTGGCATTTTATTTAACTTAATTTTCTCTAAGCTAGGGGACAGTTTAACACAAAATTATATCTAATTTGATTTTCCTATCTACTTGTAGCTAGAGATGTATGCAAAATGAAAATTTGATAGCTAGGAACTGCCGTAATAAGTTGACACCCCAAATATTAAATCAAGGTAGAAATGTCCTAATGCACTTCTAATGTCATTTTTCAATATTATTTATGATAACGATATTTAAGATATAGGAACATGAAGATCTTGCTTAGCACTGAAAATAAATCTGATTATGTGTGATTTTAATGTGAACTGTATTATTTTACATTGTATAATTTGCATCATATCATACATCGTATTAGTTATTTTAATACACTGGCATCCAGTTGCTCTTTTTTTTTCTTTATTTTTTTATTTTACTTTTTTGCGGTACGCAGTTGAAACCTGGCATTTTATTTAACTTAATTTTCTCTAAGCTAGGGGACAGTTTAACACAAAATTATATCTAATTTGATTTTCCTATCTACTTGTAGCTAGAGATGTATGCAAAATGAAAATTTGATAGCTAGGAACTGCCGTAATAAGTTGACACCCCAAATATTAAATCAAGGTAGAAATGTCCTAATGCACTTCTAATGTCATTTTTCAATATTATTTATGATAACGATATTTAAGATATAGGAACATGAAGATCTTGCTTAGCACTGAAAATAAATCTGATTATGTGTGATTTTAATGTGAACTGTATTATTTTACATTGTATAATTTGCATCATATCATACATCGTATTAGTTATTTTAATACACTGGCATCCAGTTGCTCTTTTTTTTTCTTTATTTTTTTATTTTACTTTTTTTTTGCGGTACGCGGGCCTCTCACTGTTGTGGCCTCTCCCGTTGCGGAGCACAGGCTCCGGACGCGCAGGCTCAGCGGCCATGGCTCACGGGCCCAGCTGCTCCGCGGCGTGTGGGATCCTCCCTGACCGGGGCACGAACCCGTGTCCTCTGCATCGGCAGGTGGACTCTCAACCACTGCGCCATCAGGGAAGCCCCAGTTGCTCATTTTTGATCTTGATTTTTGATTTCTCTCTGGAAAACCACCTATTCCTCCATCTCAGTCCATGGGCTTTAGTGCCTTCCTCCCTCCACCCCACCCCTAATTAAGCTCCAGATTTGAGACCGAAGAATATGACCAAGGCTAAGCCAGTCAGAGAACTTCATCCCCTGACCTCAGTGTTTAATTTAGGGACAATCAGATCCATTGACACCCTGTGGTCAATGAGATTCTGGTAAAGACTTGCTTCTTTTTCTCTGCAGTTCACATGAACAGATGCAATTTCTGAAGCAGTTATAGAGATTTAATTACCATAAAGGAAACTCCGTTTCAGGATAAAGTAAGGGAAATGAAGCCTGGGAGATGGAGAAAAATAAAGTCAGTGAAATTGATGAGCTCCTGCTTCAAGCCATTTCCGTCAGTCAATCCCAGGCTGGCACTTTTCAATTATGAATGAGTTTAAATTCCTTTTTAATTTAAGATAGTTTGAATAGGTTTGTTTCCTCAATTGCAAACTGAAGTCTTAAGTGATATAACACATATCAAATAATATAGTCAATTCCGGCATCTGCAAGTTTTTTTTAGTCAAAGCATAAACATGTAAGATTTAGTAACTTCATTACTGCAGATTTTACTGACTCTTTGTATAAATTATAACATTGTTTTGGTATATGTAAATCTGTTCTTCATCAGAAACTGCTGGCATCTCTATTAATAATACTTTTTGCATATGTAGTATCTTTCAGCATTTGTATATTAGAGACCTATAACATTTATGGACAACAAAATTAATTTTTTCACTTTAATTTTAACTTTTGTTAACATGAATTAATAGCAAGTCCATTTACAAACAAGTTTAATAAGAAGAAAAGGGTAGAATTGTCGGATTTGCATGGAGAAAGTGAAAGCTAGTTTGAAATGGAATTGCCAAGTAGAGATTCTTTCTGCATAAACATATTGTTAAATATAATTATAGAGATCTTTATATTCTTTGGTTGTTAGATAAAACGACACATATTCTTGGCATTTCCATTTTTTCTTTAAATGAGGGAAAATATGATTCCATCATTAAGAAGAAAAATTCCATTACAATTGAATCTCAATTATTTTCACAAGATATATCTATAATCAGGCTTTAATTTCACTTCAACTTTTTTCTAATTCTAAGGAACACCTTCCTTGTTAATGGTGAGCCAGTGCTTGCTCAACTTTTATAAATGTAAAAATGAAATATTCATATTTTCATAAATACTAGACTGGTAAGCAAGTTTGCATGGTATTAGTATTCTTGAGCTTATCGTCTATTTTATAGTGTAGAATGACTATCTTTTAACAGAAAACTAAAAGCCTTGTATTGATATTTAGAGTTGGAAGCCTTCTTAATAGGGATTAGAATGTGAGGTGGCAGCTTTCTGAGTTTTGGTGACAAACCTCAGGTTCCTTGAAAGGGTCATGCTGTAGTTATACCCATAGCTGTGGTTGCTAGTAAAATTGCTTTCATCTAAAAAATGCTACAAATGCTTTGCAACCATCCTCATAGTTCCTTTCCATGAATATTCTCAATGATGGTGAGCCAGGACCCAGAATTTTCCCCAATTTTTTTTTTTAGTACTTTAAAACATATTTTTCAGTTTCCCTAAACCAGAGACTTGGGTTCTGACAAGAGGTTCAATCCATCCATCTGGGATGGATTCTGTCATCTATTGTGGCTTTGTTTCATTTGTTCTTTGAGATGAGCTCTATTCATTTTTGTTTCCCTCTTAAAAACTGATGATTGTAATTCAGACTTATTTGATCTGAGAGATATCTTACATGTTTCATTTCAGGGGCAAATAGTTTCACAATTCTAAAAGCCATGTTTTGGCAGAATTACCAAAGTGATACTTTTGGAATTTAATGATTTATTAATATGTAAAAGAAAAATATCCAACAGAAATGAATAAATGGAAATCAACTATCTTATATTTTTATATAAATATAGAGATGCCACCGATTAGTTATTTAAATATGTAAATTACTATTCAAATACTGTACATGTACTTATTTAAATATTTAAGTAAATATATAAGTCAATGTTCACATGGTACACATTTTTAGCCACGTTTTATCAGTAATTTTTGTGAAGTGCAATAGTTATTCTGAAAGTATCAGAAAGAAAAATATATGTATTTTCAATAGTACTACTCCCACAGAGAAGAAAATATTGAGGAGTGAAGGTTGAAGGAAATACTGGGTGGAAATTTCAAATATGCCTCCACATCAGAATGTGTAAAGGAAGGATGATGGAAAATTAGAAACATCTTCAGAAGAGATTTTAAATTGACAATATGATTTGGCAGATAAGAATGTAAATAATAACGAGCAAAAAGCAAACTTTTATAGCAAAATTCATTCAACACTCAGCAAATATATTGAGTACCTATTATGTGTACCTGGCACTGTGTTAGCTTCTGAGAACACAATCAAAATGAGCAAAATAGACATAGTTCCTGCGCTCACAATTTTAGAGCCAAGCAAAGCCATTACTAGCAGCTCTGGAGGGACACACAGCAAGAAACATGCCCTCAAATCAACTCTTGATGAGGCTTATAATAAGTTCGATGTTATTAATGATGCATTCCATCTGGTACTTGGTAGCTTCCTGTCTATTTCAGTCTATTTTTGCTCTGTATTCTTGCAAAGCACTAAGCTAAGCTGTTTCTGCTTTGCTCAAGGAGGGTATACATTTTCAAAATGTAAATGGACCAAATTTCTAATTATGTAAATATTGTTTAAAAGTTAACTTTTTCCTTCTTTTACATTTCTGTGTTCTATGCCATAGAACTAGGTTTGTGCTCTGTAAGGTTTATTTGATGGATAGACACCTTTCAAAAGATCATTCTGATACATTATAATAAGCACTATGGTCAAAGGAATCGAGTGCGCTAAGCAAAAATACATGTGTGTCACTTAAAGACTTTAGTGAGGAAGGAGGTTCGGGTGGCATCTGAAATGAGACCTGAAGAAAGCAGAGCAAGGCGGAGAAGGAAGGCAAAAGAAAGCTTAATTAGTTTGAGCTGTTTATTTTTCTTAAGATCCAGCTGAATATTTTTAATTGAAAAGCAGTGGACCCACAAATTTAAAAGCCCAGTAACTCGTATGATAATTAAGTCTGGTTGAGAAAGTAAAGAGTGACTATGGCATGCTAGAGTGTCCATATTATCCACAGCAAATCAGAGGCATGCATTTGCAAACTGACAAATGTGTTCTTCCTTTTGGAGCAAGGTAACTTGGGAGTTCTTGTTGCCCAGCATAGATGCCAGATGGCAGTAGCCACAGATTGCCAGCCTCTGCATGCTGATAGTTGTCAACTTTGGATGCTAACGTGGTGTCAGAAGCAACTACTGCCAAATAATTTTTCATTCCATATATATTAGTGAACATCCACCATATTCTAGGCCCTGGGCAAACAGTTTTAAGCAAAAGCTGATAAGTATTGCTCTAGTGGAGCTTGCGATTTAATGAGGTTTTAAGAAACTGTGCGATGACAAATTTTATCCTCAAACTAATCCTGAATCTTTATAGAACTCTGGATGATAGAATTGGAATTAATTGGGGGGAGCGAGGGGATAGCATAAGGAAAATTAGCAGGTAGATCAGAGTATCTCCTTTCTCAGACACAATAAGGTGATGGGAAGAAGAAAGTGGGTGGTTATTTCCTTTCCAATACTTCCCTCTGTGTCACTATACATCCCTAGGTATCTAATCTGGTGGTTTTTGCAGTGGTATCTAATTAAAGGTCGTGCCTCAGAATAGAAGACTTTGCACATCACAGTTATTTCAGTGATGTGAAATATTTTGCACCTATTTTTCTAGATTGATACATGGATGAAGTTTCCATTTGGGTTCAATATTTGTATTTATCACTTGAAGTTTTGTTTCACTTTGTTTTTCCATACCTTGCCTTGAAAATCAATTTTAACCTGCAGGCAGGTTTAAATATCTTTAGGTCATTCTTGCAAGCTGGTGTTGACCAAACATGTTGATTATAAGCGTTTTAAAAAGTTTCTTCTTTCTTATTCTGCTAAAAGATTTGTACTGCTCAAAGAACTCTGGAGAATAGTCTTAGTATATGCTCAAGTGAAAAGAGGATTTGGGTATAACTACATGACTTTTGTGTGTACCACCAGAAGCATGGATTTAACATCAGCTCAGATTGGGAGAAGATTCCAGGGGAAAAAATCAGAAATTTAGGTCTTGGTTATGCCAAGTTGGAGACATCCACTAGAGATCCCAGTAGAAAAGTTGAGTAGGCAGTTGAATTTGAATGTATGAGTTTAGGAGAGAGGAGTGGGCGGGATATATAAATTTGGCAAACTTGGGCATAGAGATTCATTACTCTTTGAGTATAGCTGCAAAAGGATGGATTTTAAGGACAGAAGGGAATGAATGAGCCAAGGATACCCAGGAGGAGTAAACTGTAAGGTGGAAGAAAACCAAGAGAATAGAGTGAAGAAAGGGATTCAAGGATGAGGAAGTGATCGACTATGCCCAATGCTGATAGGATAGGTTAGATGACCTGATTTCTCCATCGTGCCACGTAGAGGTCACTGGTGACCTTGATGATTGCAGATTTGGTGAAGTGGAATAGGCTTAAGAAAGAAGAGGTGAGGAATTGAAGCCAGTGATTTTAGGTTTATTGTTTGTAAGTGTTATGGGCTGAATTGCGCCCTACAACATTCGTTATATTGAAGCCCTAATCCTTAGTACTTCAGAACGTGACTGTATTTGGAGACAGGGCCTTTAAAGGGGTAATTAAGTTAAAATGAGGCCATCAGGATGGGCCCTAATCCAATCTGGCTGGTGTCCTTGTAAAAAGGGGAAATTTGCTCACACAGAGGCAGCACGGATGCTTGAACTCAGAGGGAAGATCCCGTGAGGACACAGTCAGAAGGTGCCCTCTGCCAGCCAAGGAGAAAGGCCTCAGGAGAAATCAACCCGCTGGCATCTTGATCTTGGACTTCCAGCCTCCAGAACTATGAGAAAATAAATTTCTATTGTTTAAGTCACCCAGGTATTTTGTAACGGAAGCTCTAGAAAATGAATACAGCAAGTCTCAGTGTCTCTTTATTCCTTTCAGTACGGATCAATGCATGGCCAAGACGGCTAAGTTCATTCACATCCTCTTCTGCTATAAGAGATTTTCCTTAGTTCATGCACTGATGCTGTACATGCCTTTTCAATAACGCTGGTTCTTTCTAGGGGATTTCTGTGGGAGAATTCTTTGGCAGGTCTCCTGTCTGTCAAAATAGAAACTCCATATCATCAAAAATTGGCAGAAAGCACCAGGGTGAACAGCAGATTTAATGCTAACTTATATCTCTGGTTTCTTAATTTCTTGTCTTTTCTGGCTTCTAAGGATTTCCCTTACTTTCCTACTAGCTAAGATATACACGTTAAAAAAGTGGTGTGGTGTGTGTGTGTGTGTGTGTGTGTGTGTGTGTGTGTGTGTGTGCATTTAATAATTTATTTAACTTCTCAAGGTATTTCATTTGGGAAGAGTTTATGGAATATGTTTTACCATATTGTCAGAAGCAAAATCCTGTTACTTTGAAGTCTTTTTTTGTGATAAAGCAGTTTGCTGTTATCTATACGTCGCCAATTTAATCACAATCAGTTGCTTGCTTTTTGATCAAGTTGAATTGCCGTTAAACTCATAGACAATCTATCTAAAGTAATTGCCAGTGTCTCTGATTGGATTCTCTGGAAGCAGGAATTGCCAGTGTCTCTTATTGGATTCTCTGGAAGCAGACCTTGATAAGAGTTCGGGTTGTGAAAGGTGTGATCTCAGGTAGGCTGACTCATTGCAACCGAGGCAGAGCCTGTAGCAACTTAGAGCTAGCAATTATCCAGCTATCATTGAAGGAGAGTGGTCTGGGTGCCAAAATTCCGTGTCTACCAAATTCAGTTATATGGTACTTAATCATGATACAGTCTTAGGAATAATATTTACTTACTAAGCTAAAATAGTTGAAGGTGAAGTTGTTAGGCAGTATTTCTTGTGTAAATAAAATTTAATCCAATAAATTCCAAAAATGTCTATCAGCTATGGTTGTATATTTTATAATCCGTTTTACTATCTTTTGTAATCAGAAAAAAAATACAATAACTTAAAAAATAAAAAGTAAATTTGGGGTGGAGATGGTCAAAGTACAGACCTCCAGCTATGAAATAAATGTCCTGGGCATGTAATGTACAACATGGTGACTGTAGTTTAAAATACTGTATAGCATATTTGAAAGTTGCTAAGATAGTAGATCTTAAAAAAAGTTGCTAAGATAGTAGATCTTAAAAGTTCTCATCACAGTTTACTCCTCCTGGGTATCCTTAGCTCATTCATTCCCTTCTGTCCTTAAAATCCATCCTTTATCTCAGTAAAAAATAGCAAAAAGAAAAGTAAATTTGATTTATATACCACGATTTATCTTTCTTGGTTAAAGCTCATATATCATCAGGCTTAGGCATATGGGAATTAGATTGCCTGGTTGTGAATGCTAGGTCCACCATTTAGGATTTGTGTGATTTTGGGCAAATTCCTCTGTCTCCTAATCTGTAAAATGGAAATAGTAATAGTACCATTAAGGGTATGTCTTGAGAATTAAATAAGGTAATACATCTGTATGTTCAGTGGAGTGCTTGGGTATTTTCAATAAGTAGCTCCTCCATGGTATTGTCACTGTTCATTAACACATTTCTTGGCTTCTATTCAAGATCTTTCAATTATCTGGCTTCTTCTCTACCTCTCTGCTTTCCCATATTGCTATTACCTGATACACTTCCTGTGCTCTAGCCATTTTAACTCCTTTTAATTCCATAAGTGTACTATACTTTTTCTCACATTTTTTTTCCCTTTGTACCTGCCATTTCTTCTACTTTTTTTTTTTTTGCCGTACACGTCCCTCTCACTGTTGTGGCCTCTCCCTTTGCGGAGGACAGACTCCGGATGCGCGGGCTCAGCGGCCATGGCTCACGGGCCCAGCCGCTCCGCGGCATGTGGGATCTTCCCGGACCGGAGCACAAATCCGGTGTCCCCTGCATCAGCAGGTGGACTCTCAACCACTGCGCCACCAGGGAAGCCCCTGCCATTTCTTATATCAGAAAAGGCCTTGGGTGTGTCTCTCTCCTTCCATCCAAGCTTGCCAACCCTATTCACTCTGACTCCGTAACAAATTCCTTCTTGTGTTATAGATTTGAGTCATCTACTTTTTTGGTAGAGTATGGAAATGATTTCTCACGTAGCACCCCAGAGTTCCTCTCACCCCCAGTTTTTATAAATATAACATATTTAAGAATTATTTTGTATCCCAAGAATTAGTTTAGTTGTAATTTTTAGTTTGTGTAACACCCCATATTGTGCTATGGACACACTCTCATTTCATTCATTCATTCATTCTTTCCTTCATTTATTCATAATTTATTAATATATAGATACCTATGGACACATCAAAGAACTAATACTTTGTTAATAACTTACAACTAGCTCTGCATTCCTCCACTCTCTTCCCTGCTCCCTCCTGAAGGTCATCACTCTCCTTATTTTGGCTTTTCTTTTCCTTTTAACCAATATAGTTTAAGAGATGTTATGTGTATCCCTAAACAACTTATTGTTTGGTTTTAGATACTCTTGAACTTGACAGAGTAGGCCCCATGCTACATGTAGTTGTCTCAGACTTGCATCTTTCATTCAACATCTGATTACCAAGATCCATTCATATTATTGCATACTTCATTAATTTTTAATGCAATACTCCATTGTAAAAATATGCCAGATTTGGGCTTCCCTGGTGGCGCAGTGCTTGAGAGTCCGCCTGCCGTTGCAGGGGACGCGGGTTCGTG
>NW_006799086.1:676199-717008 GCF_000442215.2 Lipotes vexillifer | reverse complement strand
AAAAAAAAAAAAAAAAAAAAAAAAAAAAAAGCCAGATTTGCCTATTTCCCTGTAATGGATATTTGAGTTACTTCTGATTTTTCTCTGTGCTTTCATGAACAGTGCTTTTTGGAACATTCTTGTACATGCATCCTCATGCATGTGTGTAAGTTTCTCTCTGGCATTTATCTAGGAGTGGAATGGTTGAATTGTAAATATGTGAATATTCAATTTTATTAGATAACGCCAAATTGCTTCCAAAAATGATTGCACCAGTTTATACTCCATCCACAATTAAGAAATCCTTTGATCTACCTTCTCTCCAACATTTGGCATTATTATGCTTCTTGATTTTTTTCCAATTAAATGGATATAAAATATTATCTCAATAGACTCTTTTTTGCATTTTCCTGAGTACTGATAAGGTTGAACATTTCCTCCTTGCTTTATTAGCCAATATAGTTCCTCTTATGTTAGATGCCATTTCACATCTTTTGGCTACATGTTTGTTATTTTCTTAGTGATTTAGGAATTCTTTATATACTTTTGATCTTTAACTTTTACTGGTTTTGTATCCACATATCTTCTGCCAGTTGTGAGCTTGCTTTCCACTGTCTTTAAAATTAAAATTTAAAATTTATAAATTGAGCTGTGGGAATTTCCTGAGCCCATCAGTTATTTATTGATTTATACTATGTTTCCAGGCAAAACCTCTTTTATAATTTTCTTTTTCTATCTAAAGTACTGTTTGACTATTCAAATGTCAAAAAAAGTATTCACCATTATTTATTTATTTTTTTGCGGTACGCAGGCCTCTCGCTGTTGTGTCCTCTCCCGTTGCGGAGCACAGGCTCCGGACGCGCAGGCTCAGCGGCCATGGGTCACGGGCCCAGCTGCTCCGCGGCACGCGGGATCTTCCCAGACTGGGGCACGAACCCGTGTCCCCTGCATCGGCAGGCGGACTCTCAACCACTGCACCACCAGGGAAGCCCTCACCATTATTTTTTAATAAGAGTTTAAAAGTTTCCTTAATCTATGTAAAGGTGATTTAATCCATATGGTGTGAGATAGGGGTCCAATTTCACTTTTTTTCCTATTTGGATAACTGTTTAAAAAATCAATTTATTGAAAGTTCCTCTTTTTCATATTGACCTGTCATACTCTTTTTGTTACATAATAATATTCAATATATGCATGAGTCAATTTCTTGACTGTTTTATTCCACTAATCAATGTTTCTTTCTCTGTGCCATACTTATAATCTTTTAATTACTGTAGGATCATAAGTCTTGATATCAGGTGGGGAAAATATCTACTCTTTATTCTTCTTCACAAATGTCT
Organism: Lipotes vexillifer; assembly: GCF_000442215.2. Classification (NCBI taxonomy): domain Eukaryota; kingdom Metazoa; phylum Chordata; class Mammalia; order Artiodactyla; family Lipotidae; genus Lipotes; species Lipotes vexillifer. The sequence continues at coordinate 715,689 of NW_006799086.1, read as the reverse complement.
TATTTAGTTTAATCTTTCACCCTCTATAGAGTCAGCTTATCAAGTTCCACAACATTGCCTATGTGATTTTGATTGGAATTTTATAGAACCTTTGGTTTATTTTATAATATAAATACCAAATTGTTTTCCAAAGCACTTGGGACAACTTAAATTATGCTGGTAATTAATAAGAAGCTGTTATTAGAGGAGGAACTGTTAGAGTACAATTTTCAAAAGGTTAAAAGATCATGTCCCTCATCCAAATATGAAATGAAAACTTGTCAAAGCTTATATTCAACTCATTGATTAAGGAGGGAAACAGTACTAATTTAAAACTGGTAGAGTATTGAAGAAGCTAGGTATTTCCAGGCAATGTCAAAATAAGGTGGTTGGGTTAGCAGCCCCACCTCCAGAAGTCCTACGGGTCCATGTGCATTAACCTTTGGAGCTTTCTCTTTTGTTGGGTGGAGAGTCTTTGCATGTCTACTTGACACAACTTTGCTTACTAAGGTCTGTTCCTCCACGGTTGTAAAAATGCACAGAAAATACAAAGTCAAGGCCAGCATTTTATTAAAAGAACATCTAGTAATCTCTTTTGCTTACTTCCAACTTTTGGATAATTTTCCTGACAAAACTGAGAGCAAATGTTTCTGTAGTGTAACAGTTTCACATTTTAACTGTATCATTGTCTACCTTCTTAGACAATTTGGGAAAAAAGTATTGGGAAGGTACTCTGAGAGAAACTTATTTGACTGTTAAAATAAGATGATAACCAGAGTTTTAGATTACTGCTATGTTATTTGTCATATACATAGGTTTAAATTGATTTGACATTTAGATTTTATGTTATTTAGTAAAAATATGGACAATATATTTATTATTTATTAGAAAAGTGCATGATTTTTCTCATATTTTTTCATAATAAACCAACAAAACCTAAAAATCCATTTATGTATGTAAGAGAATTGTGAAAAAATGGTGCATTGTTAACATAGAGGAATATATAGAAGAATACCATGCAGTGTTAAAAATGACAATCTAGGCCTTCATCTTCTATGACTGAGTAAAAATAATTACGTTATAAATCAGCAGATGTAGGATAATTTCCTGTATACTGTTGTTTAAATAACTGACACGTCACCAGATGCTTGTAAATGAAGCAAAACTAAGTTTATTTAAACTCCCTGAAGTTAGTGAGTAAACATTAGCAATGCTTCAGAAGATGATGTTAGAAGTGAGATATTTATTAGGCTTTGGAATAAGGGCTCAAGTGGTGTAAGAGGGATCTTTCATGGTGAAAAAGGATAAGTCACTTAGCATTGGCGGACACAGCAAAGTGAGGGTTTTGAACTCTTAATGAGTAATAAGTAACAAGACAATGCAAGTCTTAATGTCTTATAAATAAGTGATGTGTTTGCCTAGGTAAATGGACTGTTGTCCCCAGTAAATTGATCTGTAGGAGTTTTCTGGAGTAAGCAGTGAAGTTATTTATTGCCTTATATCCTCATTTTTCCTAAGCAAATATCTCTTGGAGGAATCAACTACATCAAATTGGCATCAGTGATCCACAGTTTTTGTTTTTCCCTTTATCAGTGTTTATTCTAGGAACATTTTTAAGCTACCAACATACCACAAAAAAGTTATTTGCCATTGTCCAGTTGTTTGTCTCACGTAGAAAGTATCTTCTTTAATTTTCATAACCTGTTAATGGAAATAATATCCACATTTTACAGAGAACGAAAGTTAGGAAATCTGATAATCAGATGCATATCATCTGATTCCAAAGTCTGTGCTCTTATCCCTCTTAGCTCTTATACTACACTACAAAATAAACAAATAAATGAACATACCAACAAACTATTGTGGAGAAAAATTCAGTTTCTCTAGAAAACCCATTAGATTTACTGTAATATTTGTTGAGTGAAATTCTATTTGTGACTGTTTCCCCCTCTTTCTCCAAATTGTGGGACCATGTCTTTAACTGTATTCAACCCAGTATGATTTATCTATTAAAATCATATAAGTTACTTAAGTAAGAATATTAAGTAATAAAATAAATCCTAAAGAAATGTGTGTCTCCAGTGAGCTGTGCCTATTACTGATCTATGACTTTTGAGGTGCAGAATGGAAGAGGGCTTGCAGAACTGATTTAAAATCTTATGACATTGGTGCAGAATTCAAAAAAACTAAAAGGTGCTTCTTTCATCGCATATGGAAGTCTTTATGTAATTTCAAGTTTCATACTAACAACTAGTATCTGTTGACCATGCCCTGACTATTTGAGACCCAATAGCTCCCTCCCCCAAAACACACACATTTCTTCCCAAACTGGGCTTTGCTATTTAATCATGCCGCCCATTCCTAGCAATCCTGGGCTGTGGGAGCATTGTTATATTTTTCCTTCAAGGCTTTAAAATGACTGGTGCAAGAGTCCAATCTGAGTTAGAAATTACATGGTGTCTTCTATCCTCTTCTTATCTTATATGCATACAGAAAAAGCAAAGAGGATTTACATGTTGCAGTTGTTATGAGTTTTGATTGGGAGGCCGTTAGGCTTGTGGTGAGGCCATGCTACCTGTAGTCGTTATTATGTAAGTTTATCCGCCTTCCTGTGGCTAACAGCTTTATACTTTACGAACGTATGTTTACATTTATGCATGTTCATATATTTGTGTATACATATATCTTTATACCCTGTATGAGTATGTATATATACCTGCTTGATCCAGACCTGCCCGCCACCATGCAGTTGGGCCAAGGTATGACGAAGCAAAATCTTTTTGCAATTTAAGTATGAAAAAAGTGTATCTTTATACCTAGATAAAGCTAAATACTTATTCTAGCTTTCTTTATGTTTTGCTTCCTGTGCATAGGTTTAAGTTAAATTAGGATTGCTTAAATTTAATTATTTTTAGAAAAATGGGGAAGTACAGAGAGTAGGTCCTGAAAATGAACACTGACATGAGGACATGAGTTTTCAAACTGAAGAGAGACTTGAATAAAAAAAGTACTCCTGGGTGGACTTGTAAATTGTTTTCCCATGGAAAGCACAAATCTGTGTATTTCCAGCTACCAGCAAGCTGTGATTACCAAGGAGTGACAAAAGCATAAATGCTATTATTGAGGGGTATCAGCATTATCGAGAATGAAAGAAAATTGATGAGTGATTAGCACCCCAGGATCTTTCCTCATTACCATTACATCTATCTATCTATCTATCTATTTATCTATCATCACTATATAAAAATATATATCTATTTAAACATATATATATGTACATGTACTATATATAAACATATATCTATTTGAACACATATATATGTGTATATATATGTGTATATATATACATATGCATATAATAATAGCTGGTTTCCCTTTCTGAAAATGACATTATTTAAAATTTTATTTTTAAGATGCAGAGAATGCTATTGAAAGTCTCCAGAATTAATCTCTGCCTCCTTATAAGATGTTAACAACTAAAAGAGGTGGGAAAGTTAGGCTTGCGTAATTATGAAAAGAATAAGATGGGCAAAAAGATGTTGGGAAATGCTTTAGGAGGGACTCCAAAGTGTTTAAAGTGAGGTTATTTTTTGTGCATGTAGTAAAGATTGGAAGCCAGGTAGAAGGCCTTTGGAAGCACTTGAGCATGAACTGGTGAAACTAATTTTTTTAAATGAAAAATTAATGGTAGGCTTATTTTTTAATTTATTGTTTTACAAGGTTCCACTTGAATGGTAGCTCTGTTAAATAATTTAGTTACCTGAAGTTAAGAGTGAATATTTGGAAATGGACAGGAACCTGGTTTAGAGTCAATAATCAAAGGGCAGTATTAAACAAACACTTCTCAGTGCCCCTGTGTGGGTTTGGTGTTTGCAGTGCTCTTTTGTAAGACTTTGCAGGTGACCTGGAACTTTCCTAATAATGAAGAACTAACTTGATGAGGAGGCAGGAAGCAAGAAGTACTAACAGAAGGACCAGTGTCCCAATTCTGTCTCAGTACTAGCTATAAATTTGGGCAAGTCGCTAAAATTATTTGAATTAAAGTTTTTTGTCTATAAAATAAAGTTGATGGTGGCCTTACCCAAGTCATAGCAACACTGTAAAAATTAAATCAATCAACAGTAGTGGATTTTTTTCTAAATGTTCATTAAATCATGGGGAGATGGTGCAAATAAACAAACATCCAAATTAATAAAACTGAAAAAAAGAAACAAAACCTGCAGGGAATGATCGTTAATCACAAGGTAGACCAAGTTGGAATAAGAGCTTACGAGGATTCAGCTCACCACAAACCCAAGTTTTGCATCCTCAAAATAGTTGTAACCTAAGGAAAGGAAGATGACTTTATCTATTCCACTACACTATCGACTCAGAGTCCTTATGGTTTGTACCAAAGAAAGAACTGGGGACCTTCATTCAGGCATTGAACAGGAATAGGTCCCTAATAGGTCTCAAGTAACTTAAGAGATACTTAAGGCATAAGCATGAACAATATGGTCCCCGCCCTCATGGAGCTTATAATCTAATAGACTTACTTCATATGACTAAGAAGCTCTACCGTCACCATCATAGAGAATGATTGGAAGGGAAGAACACCAGTTAGACCAGAAAGTCCAGGTAGATATTGCCTTGTTTGAATGAGTGTAGTAATAGAAAAACTGGTACCTGGACTCCATGACCAATATCACAGCATCAGAGGAAGGCAGGAAGGGAAAAGCACCAAGTGGACACAGAGGAAGAATTTTCCTTTGGTAATGATCTGTATGTAGCATAATTTCCAAAAGAGAATATCTGCAAAACTTTGGCATCCTAAACAGAGTCCAAGGCATTATTAGAGCAAAAAAAAAAAAGTGTTTCTGAAAGAATGGTGCACTGACAACCTGGGTCAGAATTATTTTTGGTATTTTAAAGAAAGTAAACAAGAATTTTAAGACTGAAACGAGGAAATTGCCTTTTAACAAGATCCTGCATAATTTTTATGCTAAATTCAAGTAACCAGAGCAATGGAAAATGGGAAAAAAATAAAACATTTAAATCAGTATTAAGGCAGTTGATATTGTTAAGACAAATTGATGATGGTTATACAAAAAAATCTCTATATACTTAAAATTGTTCCAGAGAATAAAATATCTGGAGAGCTTTTCAGTCTGTATTTGAAGATATTAGAATAATCTAAAGGTTATAGCACATCAATCTTAGTTATGAGCATAGAAGAAAAGCTCCTAAAATATAGGAAAATGAATCCAGCAGTAAATTACATGAATGGTTCACTATTACAGAAACAACTTATTCCACAACTGAAAAAAATAATTGCCTAATAGAAAAACTATTAAAATAATTTACCAAATCAATAAATCAAGAGAAAAACAAAAATGCACCATCAACTAATAGATTCAAGACAGGTTTTTTTTAACATCAACATTCATTCATTCCTGTTATGAGTTTTAGTAAAACATAAGTATTTATTGCAATCTCATGGTCAACAATATAATTACTGCTATAGCACTAGAAGCCTTCTAAGAATGCACACCAGGGTTATTTGATTATTCTTTTTTTCATCAAAAAGTTCTAGTCAATGTAATAAGACAAGAACAATAAAATGGGAATACAAATATTGGAGATTTCCAGATGACATGATTGTCTGCCTAGAAAACTCAGAAAATAAACCTGAAAAATATCACTACCTATGAGAGGGTTCAACATGGTTGTCAGTTACAGTATCAAAAACAAAAGTTAAAGGTTGGAACAAAACACTTTTAGAATAGCAAACAATATTATAGGATCTGCCCAAATAAAACATTGTTGACCAACATAAAAATAATGTTATTAACCAATGGTAACATATGTCAGTAAGAACAGATATGGCCTAATAAGGATTGCCACTCCACTTTATTTTGTATTAAATACACCCATTTCCACTTATATTGGGACAAATGTGACAAAATGATCTTAATTTTATTTTGAGTATAAACATGTGGAAAAATCACATTTTAAGGAGTGATGAGGGCAGATTTGCCCTGGTGTATTCTTCAAAACCATATAGTTTGAGTCCACTAAAATGACCTCCTGGATGGAGGTAAATTCAGATAAAGTTAGGTGGGAGGAGACAGGCCATAAAAGAGGAAGGAAGGAAGGAGGGAAGAAAAGGAGGAAGGAAGGAAGGAGGGAAGAAAAGGAGGAAGGAAGGAAGGAGGGAAGAAAAGGAGGAAGGAAGGAAGGAAAAGCACATTTAAATCTGGAAAGGGAAATACTAGGAGGATATTGAAAATCAACTAAAATCATGAAAAAAATTGGGAAAGATAAAAAGTAAACTCTGTCCTAAATCTCTGAGTACTGGAGAACTTTATGGTGCTGGAGAGTTCCTGAAAGTGTACAGTACACTAAGTGGCGTTGATTCCCAAAGAGTTGCCGTTGGATCAAATAAAAAAATCCACTCCATATTATAAATAGTAAACCCAAAGGACAGTTTTTTGTACCTGATAGAAGACATGGGTCAAAAAGCATTTTGTTTGTTTTTTGTTTGTTTTCATTTTAGCTTTGAAAAGCATTTGTATAAATTTATGCTTTAATATCATCCATGGTCCTCAGTGATATTGACTTGGAGAGATCGCTAGATTAATTAAGAGTTTTGGGCTTCCCTGGTGGCCCAGTAGTTAAGAATCCGCCTGCCAATACAGGGGACAAGGGTTCGAGCCCTAGTCCGGGAAGATCCCACATGCAGTGGGGCAAATAAGCCCGTGCGCCACAACTACCGAATCTGTGCTCTGGAGCCCGCAAGTCACAACTGCTGAGCCCATGTGCCACAACTACTGAGCCCACGCGCCTAGAGCCCGTGCTCCGCAACAAGAGAAGCCACCACAACGAGAAGCCCACGCACCACAATGAAGATTAGCCCCCGCTCGCCGCAAGTAGAGAAAGCCAGCATGCAGCAACAAAGATCCAACACAGCCAAAAAAATAAAATAAAAAACATAAATTAATTAAAAAAAGAAAGAGTTTTACTTCACACAATATTATACTTAAAATGGAATTTCGAAGTCATTTAATGAGAGACCTCACACCGTGCAAAATTGTTTTTACCTCAGGAAAAAAATCCAGTCACTTGCAAGCTCTTATCTAGTCTTTGGCACTTTTATATGGATTGGCGAGCTCTTCACTTTACAATGATGGCCATTTCAAAATCGGGTAATGTCATTCATAATCTCATATTTTTCTATAATTAATCCTATACAATAGAGCATCATATTATGAATCATCTCATTTTTTTTTTCTTTGCGGTACGTGGGCCTCTCACTGTTGTGGCCTCTCCTGTTGCGGAGCACAGGCTCCGGAGGCGCAGGCTCAGCGGCCATGGCTCACGGGCCCAGCCGCTCCGCGGCATGTGCGATCTTCCTGGACCGGGGCACGAACCCGCGCCCCCTGAATCGGCAGGCGGACTCTCAACAACTGCGCCACCAGGGAAGCCCCTGAATCATCTCATTTTAATAGTGATGGTCACTTCAGTATTTAAAGACAGCCATTTTGTTAGTGCATATTCTTCATATTTAGGTTAAACATTTCCAGTTCCTTAAACTTGTCATCCAATGAAATACTTTCCAGATCCCTCATTTTTTGCTTCAGGCTTTAGATGATCTCATTTTAGTTGAAAAATGCACCTCTATTATATACCCAGTACTGCATTCCTGATATTAACTGAAGAATGGACTCATATTTTTATAAAGTGGATAATTCTAGGAAGCAAATCTATATGGCCTTTGCTTTATTACTTGTGTAGTAGCCATATGTCCTCTCAAATTTGCTTTTGTATCCATAGCAAATATGAACTAATTTAGCTTGATATCAGTGTTACAGTTGCTTTATTTAAAATAAAGTCCTTTTCATTTGATAAACAAGGGAAACAGAGCCAATCATGGCTTTCCAAGATACTAGTGGAGCTGTGGGACTGCATGTGTGTACATGTACTTTTATAGCATGTGAGTGTGAAGGTTTGCATATATGTGAAGTGGTGTGTGCATGCACACAGGCATGCATATAGAGATGTTCTGCTAGAAGATATTGCTTTTTCATGGCTTCTTGCTAAAGAAATTAACAAGTAAAGAGAATCATGATTTATGTGTTGATTTTTGTGATTTTACATATAAAGTAAAAAAGAGGACAGTAAATGACAAAATGATGCAAAGAAAAGAAAAAATGTTTATGGGTGAGGATATTTTCTTTAGGAATAAGGGAAAAAGAGCAATTCAAGTCTTCTGGAAGGTATAACAGATAAAACTTGTTTTGCAATTGATAACAAAAGCCCTTTTGTTTTTATGGCCTAAGAGATTGCTTTTAAAGTATTCATGGATCTTGAACATGCAGCTTAGAATTTAGGAGTGAAATATTTCTGTAGTACGTGTCAATTATTTTTTCTCCAGTTTTATCTCTTTTGTGTACTCCTGCAAAACAAAGAACAAACAAAAAACTATCTCATTTATATAGATTACCTTATCAAAATTTTGTCACATAAGGAAAAATGAAATTATGTCTTTGTTGTTCATGTAAGCATTAAAATGTTTTCTTAATTTTTTTTGGAATCCTAACCTATAATAAATATGTTTGAGACTATTTAACTAAGAAAATTTCAGATGGTGATTATTCACAGGTTACCATGCACTGAACACAATGTTTCTTTTCACTCAGTATTTTGAAAATATTTTTTAAGCCCTATCACATAAGAGAAGTTTGCTAGAATTTAGGGAGAAAGCAAATGCATTTATTAGAATGCTATTATGTTTTAGAGTGTTGGTATCAGTTTATAGTAGATTAAATGTAGAATATTCAGTCCCTTAATTGATTTGTTTGGTTTGTAACTTCTCTATGGTGACTTTAACATGCCACTTGCACTACCACTCCTTTGTTGATCCATATATATTTTAATATGAGCTAGATAAATAAAAAGGTAAAGTGTTCCATACGTGGTGTCCCAATTAGTCTCAAATAGTCTCAAGATAAAGTGAAGACTTGCTAGAAATAGATTTTCAGGCCCAGTCTGTTAAGTTTCAGATACAGTAGATCTGGAGTGGTTAGTTCAACCTGAATTTTTTAAGCATGCAGTTGATTCTGATGACAGGGAAAAGAATTAGGAAAACGCTCATGAAAAATTATTCCAAAAACACATATGAAAGACTTTTGCATTATTGCTGTTTGGAATCACCCATACCACTCATCATATCCACTGATACAAATAATCAAATCAACTACATATGATATTTGAACTGACTATATCTTTAAAATTGGAAAGTAACTGCTTCTCTCAAAAATAAAAAATTAGCATTTTACTCAATTCTCCTTTTCTGTGGTGGGGATTCACTCAAAGTATACAATGTATCACATCAAATAATTTATTTTTATTTTCTTATATATTAGTCTTTAGATTAATTATGTTTTTATTTTTTGTTTGCAGGGTGCAAGTTGAATTTTATATGAATGAAAACACATTTAAAGAGAGACTAAAGTTATTTTTTATCAAAAACCAGAGATCAAGTAAGTCTTTAATTTTATTCCCCTGTGTATATATTTGTATATATATTTACCTTAAACAATTCCAGCTTTGCAATCCTTTTGCAAAATATCTTTTATAGAGAGAAGTAAAATTGGTAGTCTTATCTGCCGGGCATTAAAGTTTAGAAAACAATAGATGTTATATCTGGTGGTGTCAAGTCAAGGTTTCTTGACTATTTTACTACTCGAAATCCCACATCAGTAAGTAGACTTCTGAGTGGACCATTTGGATTGCTAGGAACATTGAGGAAAATCATTTAAGTGAGGGTTCCCCATATTTTAACTGTGAGGGATACCAAAACTTGTTTTGAGAAGACTCTGGTGATTCCAAGTGACCATAATGGGGAATAATTTTCTGGTTTAGTGATTTAGTAGGGAAGAGTTTCCCCATCACACCTAATAACAAGAAATATGTAGGGTGTTCTGAAAGGTACAGATTACTAGCATCCTCCCCTGGGGATTTAAAATCAGGAAGTATAGAGCTAAGCTTAGCATATAACATCTCAGTGATCCTTATCATCAAAAAACCTTGGGAAACGTTGGAACTTCACGGAGGCATGAAATCAGCATAGTCACTGACCTCTTAAGCCTGTGCAGGGTTGAAGTGCCAGTCATACTTGCTTCCCCCTAGTACCATGCACTTTGAAAAAGCCATAAATAATGAACCAATATGCAGTTTTTTCATGTGATTATTGCTTAAGATGTCAAGAAGCATTGGAGAGGTCTACAGTAGATTGGTGTAGACTTTGCTCTCTTTGAATTTTGACCTCCTGGGGTGGTCTAAAGTAAGTTGTGCTTCTATAGAGTTCATAGAGAGAAACTTGAGTTGTGAGCAGTTACACAAATACTGACTACAGGGAATATTTCAGTCTGTAAGGCACACAGGTTAGAGAATCTTAATGGCTGGTTAGTTTTAGGATTAGACTAATAATAACTAATGCTTCTCTAATCCAGTTGTTTTGAATTCCCAAGGTGGAATCCCACCAATAGATGTTACCTGGAGAGGCCACATCATTTGCATAGAAGGTTTCCTTTATTTTAAAAATTTTAAAAATTTTACTAAAAATTTTCTTTCTCCAGGTCAGAAGGAATAGATGTATTATTTGAATACTTTAACAACAGCCAGCTTTGACTAAGCTGTCATTTGAAGAGATCAGTTCTATAAAACCAGGGCAATTTCATTAACAGTTTAGAAGACTATAAAGAAGCTAACCCATAAGTACCTAGCATTTTAGTAGGAAAACCCAAGAAAAATTGCACAATTAATAAGCATTAACCTTTTACTGTTAAGAAATGGTACCTCAGGTACACTCACTTATAGCAGAGTAAAAACAAAATGGCATTTCATTTCCAGATTTTATTGAGAATTAATTATAGGAAGACCTCAAAATTTTATTCACAATCTGTGAATCACTTACCACCTGATAATTGCAGGAAAGGTAATGCTTCTATTAATCAGACTTTAAACGCATTTTGCTTAATATTAATTACTCTTATTCATCATCAAGTATTATAGGCAGCATAACTGTGAACGAAACAGTTTCAAAGATACATACATGAAAGTCTTAATTCCCACAAAAGTTTTTTTTAAGATTTCATTGGTATTTAAACCTAAAGTAAAAAGTTGGTGGAGTCTCAAAAATGTGTCTGCGTGTGTGTGTGTGTGTGTGTGTGCGCTTGTGTATTTCCCAGCATATGCTATTAGGATTTCTCTATAATTATATAATTACTAATTAAATGTATAATACATAATTATTTACATGATTATAATTTCTCTACAGTCAAACCTACAAGGTGCTCAGAAGATACAAGATTTATAACTTATCCTGTGAATTTGTAAGCAGCTAGATTTTCTGGCTAGTTAAAATTTATTCCAAAATTCATGGATCTATAAAATGCTTAAACTTCTAAGCATACTTGAACCAATCTTGATTGGACATGATTTTTGTGGCTTCTGAGTGCTCAAATGTAGATTTACTCTTAGTGTATAATATTCACTGTCATTTGCGGTTTATACATTCTGTCATTCTCATTTTTTGTTTCAATATTTAGCCACCTAGAACTTCAGAGTGGGTAAGCAATTATGGTATTGTAGATTCTAAACACAATTTGAGTGCTGTACTTAAAGCTGATATTTTTGACAATTCGTTTTAGTCTTTTGTGGACTGAGTTCAAATGAAAATCCAATTTTTGTTGTTTGTTTAAAGGTCTAAGAATACGTCTGTTCAATTTTTCTCTCAAATTATTAAGCTGCTTTTTGTACATAATCCGAGTGCTACTAGAAAACCCTTCACAAGGAAATGAATGGTAAGGTATCTTTGTCTGATTTTCTACAATATTCTTTTGATTAGTTTAAATTGTATTATAAGTTTTGAGGTAAAACTGGTAAAAACAACATTATATTAGTTTCAGGTGTACAACATAATAATTTGATCTTTGTATACACGAGAAAGTGATCACCACCATAAGTCTAGTTACCATACGTCACCATACAATCCATCCCCTTTACCCATTTTACCCCATTCTCTTCCTTTTCCTCTGATAACCAACAATCAATGAGTTTTGTTTTGTTAGCATGTTTTGTTTTTTTTATGTTCTACATATAAGTGAAATCATATGGTATTTATCTTTCTCTGTCTGACTTATTTTACTTAGCATAATGCCCTCTAGGTCCAACCATGTTGTCACAAATGTCAAGATTTCCTTCTTTTTATGGCTGAATAACACATTTCATTGTGGGTGTGTATATATACATACATACCACATCTTCTTTATTCATATATCCATCAATAAACACTTAGGTTGTTTCCATATCTTAGCTATTGTAAACACTACTGCAATGAACATAGGGGTGTGTGTGTATCTTTTTGAATTAGAGTTTTGGGGGATTTTTAGGGGATAAATACCCAGAAGTAGAAGAGCTGGATTATATGGTAGTTTTATTTTTAATTTTTTGAGGAACCACCATACTGTTTTCCATAGTGGTTGCACCAACTTACATTCTCACCAATAGTGTAAGAGGATTTCCTTTTCTCTGAAACCTCTTCAACATTTTTTATTTCTTTTCTTTTTAATAATGGCCATTCTAACAGGTGGGAGGTGATATCTCATTGTGATTTTGATTTGCATTTTCCTAATAATTAGTAATGTTGAGAACATTTTCATGTACCAGTTGGACATCTGTATGTCTTCTTTGGAAAAATGTCTATCTGGATCCTATGACCATTTTTATTCCAATTTTTTTTTTTGCTGTCGAGTTGAATGAGTTCTTTAATATTTGGGGTATTAACTCCTTATCAGATATATGATTTGCAAATATTTTTCCCATTTTAGGTTGCCTTTTCATTTTATTGATGGTATCCTTTCCTGTGCAGAAGCTTTTTAGTTTGAAATAGTCCCACTTTTTTATTTTTGCTTTTGTTGCCTTTGCTTTTGGTGTCAGATTAAAAAAAGCATCACCAAGGCCTAGGTCAAGGGACTTACCATCTATGTTTTCTGCTAGGAGTCTTAAGGTTTCAGGTCTTACATTCAAGTCTTTAATCCACTTTGGATTAATTTTTATGTATTGTGTAAGAGAGTGGTCTACTTTCATTTTTTATGTGTGTCCTGTTTCCTCAACACAATTTATTGAAGAGATTGTCTTTTACCCATTGTATATTCATGGCTCCTTTGTCATTAATTAATTGACCATATATGTGTGCATTTATTTCTGGGCTCTATATTCTGTTTCATTGATCTGTGTATCTTTTTTATGCCAATACCATGCTATTTTGGTTACTACAGCTTTGTAGTATAGTTTGAAATCAAGGAGCATGATTCCTCCAGGTTTGTTCTTCTTTCTCAAGATGCTCGGCTATTCAGTCTTTTGTAGTTCCATAGAAATGTGTAAATTGGTTGTTTTAGTACTGTGAAAAATGTCATTGGAATTTCGATAAAGATTGAATTGAATCTGTAGATCACTTTGGGTAGTATGGACATTTAAACAATATTAATTCTTCCAATCCATGAGTACAGAATAGCTTTCCATTTCTTTGTGTCTTATTCAATACCTTTTATCAATGTCTTACAGCTTTCAGTGTACAGGTCTTTCACCTCCTTGGCTAAATTTACTTCTAGTTATTCTATTCTTTCTGATGCAATTGTAAATGGGGTTGTTTTCTTAATTTCTCTTTTGGATATTTCATTATAATTTATAGAAATGCACAGATTTCTGTACAGTCATTCTAGGTATCCAAAGGGAGTTGCTGCCAGGACCCCTGCACAGATACCAAAATCCATGGATGCTCAAGTACCTTTTAGGAAATGGCATAGTATTTGTGTATATCCCATGAACATCCTTCCATATACTTTATATCATCTCTAAATTGCTTACAATACTGAATATAGTATAAATGCTATGTAAATAGTTGCCAGCATGTGGCAAATTCAAGTTTTGATTTTTGGAAATTTCTGGAATTTTTTTCAAATACTTTTAATTAATTAATTAATTTTTTTGCGCTATGCGGGCCTCTCACTGTTGTGGCCTCTCCCGTTGCAGAGCACAGGCTCCGGACGTGCAGCCTTAGCGGCCATGGCTCATGGGCCCAGCCGCTCCACGGCATGTGGGATCTTCCCGGACCGGGGCATGAACCCGCGTCCCCTGCATCGGCAGGCGGACTCTCAACCACTGCACCACCAGGGAAGCCCCTGAAATACTTTTGATCCATGGTTGATTGAATCAACAGATGTAAAACCCATGGATAAGGAGGGTTGACTGTACATTGATTTTGTATCCTGCAACTTTGCTGAATTCATTTATTAGTTCTAATATTTTTTTTGTTTAGTTTTTAGGGTTTGCTATATATAGTCTTATGTCATCTGCAAATAATTCCAGTTTTACTTCTTTCTTTCCAATTTGGATGATTTTGTTTCTTTTCCTTGCCTAATTGCTGTGCCTAGGACTTCCGATACTATATTTATAAATGAGGCAAGAGTGGGCATCCTTGTGTTGTTCCTGATCTTAGAGGGAAAGCTTTCAAATTTTCATTATTTTGTTAGCTGTGGGTTGGTGTGTATGACCTTCATGATGTTGAGGTACATTCCTTCTATACCTACTTAGTTGAGAGTTTTTAATCATAAGTGGATGTTGAATCAAAACTAAACAATGCCTTTTTTGCATCTATTGATATGATTATATAATTTTCATCTATTTTGTTAATGCGGTTAATGTTTTTTTTTAAACATCTTTAGTGGAGTATAATTGCTTTACAATGGTGTGTTAGTTTCTGCTATATAACAAAGTGAATCAGCTCTACGTATACATATATCTCCAAATCCCCTCAACTTGCATCTCCCTCCCACCCTCCCTATCCCACCCCTCTAGGTGGATACAAAGCACCGAGCTGATCTCCCTCTGCAATGCAGCTGCTTCCCACTAGCTATCTATTTTATATTTAGTAGTGCATATATGTCCATGCCACTCTCTCACTTCGTCCCAGCTTACCCTTCCCCCTCCCCATATCCTCAAGTCCATTCTCTACATCTGCATCTTTATTCCTGTCCTGCCCCTAGGTTCTTCATAACCATTTTTTTTTTCTAGATTCCATATATATGTGTTAGCATAAGGTATTTGTTTTTTCTCTTTCTGACTTACTTCACTCTGTATGACAGACTCTAGGTCCATGCACCTCACTACAAATAACTCAGTTTTGTTTCCTTTTATGGCTGAGTAATATTCCATTGTATATATGTGCCACATCTTCTTTATCCATTCATCTGTCGATGGACATTTAGGTTGCTTCCATGTCCAGGCTGTTGTAAATAGAGCTGCAATGAACATTGAGGTACATGAGTCTTTTTGAATTATAGTTTTCTCAGGGTATATGCCCAGTAGTGGGATTGCTGGGTCGTATGGTAGTTCTATTTTTAGTTTTTTGAGGAACCTTCATACTGTTCTCCATAGTGGCTGTATCAGTTTACGTTCCCACGAACAGTGCAAGAGCGTTCCCTTTTCTTCACACCCTCTCCAGCATTTACTGTTTGTAGATTTTTTGATGATGGCCATTCTGACTGCTGTGAGGTGATACCTCATGGTAGTTTTGATTTGCATTTCGCTAATGTTCAGGGATGTTGAGCATTCTTTCATGTGTTTGTTGGCAATCTATATGTCTTCTTTGGAGAAATATCTATTTAGGTCTTCTGCCCATTTTTGGATTGGGTTGTTTGTTTTATTGACATTGAGCTGCATGAGCTGCCGGTATATTTTGGAGATTAATCCTTTGTCAGTTGTTTCGTCTGCAAATATTATCTCCCATCCTGAGGGTTGTCTTTTTGTCTTCTTTATGGTTTCCTTTGCTGTGCAAAAGCTTTTAAGTTTCATTATGTCCCATTTGTTTGTTTTTATTTCCATTTCTTTAGGAGGTGGGTCAAAAAGGAGCTTGCTGTGATTTATGTCATACAGTGTTCTTCCTATGTTTTCCTCTAAGAGTTTTATAGTGTCCGGTCTTACATTCAGGTCTCTAACCCATTTTGAGTTTATTTTTGTGTATGGTGTTAGGGAGTGTTCTAATTTCATTCTTTACATGTAGCTGTACAGGTTTCCCAGCACCACTTATTGAAGTGGCTGTCTTTTCTCCATTGTATATTATTGCCTCCTTTATCAAAAATAAGGTGACCATATGTGCGTGGGTTTATCTCTGGGCTTTGTATCCTGTTCCATTGATCTATATTTCTGTTTTTGTGGCAGTACCATACTGTCTTGATTATTGTCGCTTTGTAGTATAGTCTGAAGTCAAGGAGCCTGATTTTTCCAGCTCCATTTTTCTTTCTCAAGATTGCTTTGGTTATTCAGGGTCTTTTGTGTTTCCATACAAATTGGGATATTTTCTGTTCTCGTTCTGTGAAAAATGCCATTGGTAGTTTGATATGGATTGCATTGAATCTGTAGATTACTTTGGGTAGTGGAGTCATTTATAAAATGTTGATTCTTCCAGTCCAGAAACATGGTATATCTCTCCATCTGTTTGTATCATCTTTAATTTCTTTCATCAGTGTCCTATAGTTTTCTGCATACAGGTCTTTTGTCGCCTTAGGTAGTTTTATTCCTGGGTATTTTATTGTTTTTGTTGCAATGGTAAATGGGAGTGTTTCCTTTATTTCTCTTTCAGATTTTTCATCATTAGTGTATAGGAATGCAAGAGATTTTGTGCATTAATTTTGTATCCTGCTACTTTATCAAATTCATTGATTAGCTCTAGTAGTTTTCTGGTAGCCTCTTTAGGATTCTCTCTGTATAGTATCATATTATCTGCAAACAGTGACTGCTTTCCTTTTTATTTTCCGATTTGGATTCCTTTTATTTCTTTTTCTTCTCTGATTGCTGTGGCTAAAATTTCCAAATCTATGTTGAACAATAGTGGTGAGAGTGGACAACCTTGTCTTGTTCCTGATCTTAGAGGAAGTGCTTTCAGTTTTTCACCATGGAGAATGATGTTGGCTATGGGTTTGTCATATATGGCCTTTATTTTGTTGAGGTAAGTTCCCTCTATGCCTACTTTCTTTAGGGTTTTTTATCATAAATAGGTGTTGAATTTTGTCAAAAGCTTTTTCTGCATCTATTGAGATGATCTTATGGTTTTTCTCCTTCAATTTGTTACTATGGTTTATCACATTGATTGATTTGAATATATTGAAGAATCCTTGCATTTATGGGATAAACCCCACTTGATCATGGTGTATGATCCTTTTAATGTGCTGTTGGATTCTGTTTGTTAGTATTTTGTTGAGGATTTTTGCATCTATGTTCATCAGTGATATCGGCCTGTAGTTTTCTTTCTTTGTGACCTCTTTGTCTGGTTTTGGTATCAGGGTAATGGCGGCCTCGTAGAATTAATTTTGGAGTGTTCCTCCTCTGCTATATCTTGGAAGAGTTTGAGAAGGATAGGCGTTAGCTATTCTCTAAATATTTGATAGAAATCACCTGTGAAGCCATCTGGTCCTGGGCTTTTGTTTGTTGGAAGAGTTTTCATCATAGTTTCAAATTCAGTGCTTGTGATTGGTCTGATTATATTTTCTATTTCTTCCTGATTCAGTCTTGGAAGGTTGTACTCTTCTAAGAATTTTTCCATTTCTTCCAGGTTGTCCGTTTTATTGGCATGTAGTTGCTTCTATTAATCGCTCATGAGCCTTTGTATTTCTGCAGGGTCAGTTGTTACTTCTACTTTTTCATTTCTTATTCTGTGGATTTGAGTCTTCTCCCTTTTTTTCTTGGTAAGTCTGGCTAATGCTTTATCAATTTTGTTTATCTTCTCATAGAACCAGCTTTTAGTTTTATTGATCTTTGCTATTGTTTCCTTCACTTCTTTTTCATTTATTTCTGATCTGATCTTTATGATTTCTTTCCTTCTGCTAACTTTGTGGTTTTTTTGTTCTTTCTCTAATTGCTTTAGTGTAAGGTTAGGTTGTTTATTTGAGATATTTCTTGTTTCTTAAGGTAGGATTGTATTGCTATAAACTTCCCTCTTAGAACTGCTTTTGCTGCATCCCATAGGTTTTGGGTCATTGTGTTTTTATTGTCATTTGTTTCTAAGTATTTTTTGATTTCCTCTTTGATTTCTTCAGTGATATCTTGGTTATTAAATAGTGTATTGTTTAGCCTCCATGTGCTTGTATTTTTTAGTTATTTTTTCCTGTAATTTATATCCAGTCTCACAGCGTTGTGGTCAGAAAAGATACTTGATATGATTTCAGTTTTCCTAAATTTACCAAGTCTTGATTTGTGACCGAAGATATGATCTACCCTGGAGAATGTTCCATGAGCACTTGAGAAGAATGTGTATTCTGTTGTTTTTGGATGGAATGTCCTATAAATGTCAATTAAGTCCTCTTGTTTAATGTATCATTTAAAGCTTGTTTTTCCTTATTTATTTTCATTTTGGATGATCTGTCCATTGGTGAAAGTGGGGTGTTAAAGTCCCCTACTGTGACTGTGTTACTGTCAATTTCCCCTTTTATGGCCTTTAGTATTTGCCTTCTGTATTGAGGTGCTGCTATGTTGGGTGCATAAATATTTAAAATTGTTATATCGTCTTCTTGGATTGATCCCTTGATTATTATGAAGTGTCCTTATTTGTCTCTTGCAATAGCCTTTATTTTAAAGTCTATTTTGTCTGATATGACAGTTGCTACTCCAGCTTTCTTTTGATTTCCATTTGCATTGAATATCATTTTCCATCCCCTCAGACTCAGTCTGTATGTGTCCGTACGTCTGAAGTGGTTCTCTTATAGACAGCATATATACGGGTCTTGTTTTTGTATCCATTCAGACAGTCTGTGTCTTTTGGTGGGAGCATTTAATCCATTTAAATTTAAGGTAATTATCGATATTTATGTTCCTAGTCCCATTTTCTTCATTGTTTTGGGTTCGTTATTGTAGGTCTTTTCCTTCTCTTGTGTTTCTTGCCTAGAGAAGTTCCTTTAGCATTTGTTGTAAAACTGGTTTGGTGGTGCTGAACTCTCAGCTTTTGCTTGTCTGTGAAAGTTTTATTTTCTCCATCAAATCTGAATGAGATCCTTGCTGGGTAGAGTAATCTTGGTTGTAGGTTTTTCTCCTTCATCACTTTAAATATGTCCTGCCACTCCCTTCTGGCTTGCAGAGTTTCTGCTGAAAGATCAGCTGTTAACCTTATGGGGATTCTCTTGTATGTTATTTGTTGTTTTCACCTTGCTGCTTTTAATATGTTTTCTTTGTGTTTAATATTTGATAGTTTGATTAATATGTGTCTTGGCGTGTTTCTCCTTGGATTTATCCTGTATGGGAGTCTGTGGTTCGTGGACTTGATTGACTATTTCCTTTCTCATATTAGGGAAGTTTTCAACTATAATCCCTTCAAATATTTTCTCAGTTCCTATCTATTTCTCATCTTCTGTGACCTCTATAATTCGAATGTTGGTACATTTAATGTTGTATCAGAGGTCTTTGAGATTGTCCTCAATTCTTTTCATTCTTTTTTCTTTATTCTGCTCTGCAGTAGTTATTTCCACTATTTTATCTTCCAGGTCCGTTATCCATTCTTCTGCTGCAGTTATTCTGCTGTTGACTTCTTCTAGAGAATTTTTAATTTCATTTATTGTGTTGTTCATCGTTGTTTGTTTGCTCTTTAGTTCGTCTAGGTCTTTGTTAAATGTTTCTTGTATTTTCTCCGTTCTATTTCCAAGACTTTGGATCATGTTTATTATCATAACTGAATTCTTTTTGAGGTAGGCTGCCTATTTCCTCTTCATTTGTTAGATCTGGTGGGTTTTTAACCTTGCTCCTTTGTCTGCTGTGTGTTTCTGTTATTTCTCATTTTGCTTAACTTACTGTGTTTGGGGTCTCCTTTTTGCAGGCTGCAGGTTCGTAGTTCCCCTTGTTTTTGGTGTGTGCCCCCAGTGGCTAAGATTGGTTCAGTGTGTTGTGTAGGCTTTCTGGTGGAGGGGACTGGTGCCTGTGTTCTGGTGGATGAGGCTGGATCTTGTCTTTCCTGTGGGCAGGACCGCTTCCACTAGAGAGTTTTGGGGTTTCTGTGACCTTATTATGGTTTTAGGCAGCCTCTCTGCTAATGGGTGAGGTCATGTTCCTTTACTGCTAATTGTTTGGCCTAGGGTGTCCAACACTGTAGATTGCTGGTGGTTGAGTGTTTCTTGGTCTTAGCATTGAGATGGAGCTCTGTGGGAGAGCTTTTGCTGTTTGATATTACGTGGAGGTCTCTGGTGGATTAATATCCTGAACTCTACTCTCCCACCTTCGAGGCACAGGCCTGACACCTGGCCGGAGCACCAGACCCTGTCAGCCACATGCCTCAGAAGAAAAGTGAGAAAATAATAAAGAAAGTAAAAAATAAAATAGAATAAAATAAAATAATGTTATTAAAATAAAAACAAAAAAGATTAAAAATTAAAAAGTATTAAGAAAGGAAAAGAAAGGATAAAGAAGAGAGCCACGAAACCAAAAAACAAATTCACCAATGATAAGAAGCACTAAAAACTATAGTAAAACCAACCAACAAACAAAAAAATGGACAGATAGAACCCTAGGGTAAATGGTAAAACAAAGCTATACAGGCACAATCACACAAAGAAGCATACACATATGCCCTCACCAAAAGAGAAAAAGGAAAAAAATATATATATACATATATATATATAAACAAAAAAAGGAAGAGAGCAACCAAATTATTAAACAAATGTACAAATGATAATGAATTCTAAAAACTAAACTAAGATGAACGTAAAACCAGAAAGAAATTAGATGCAGAAAGCAAACCCCAAGTCTACAGTTGCTCCCAAATTCCACCATCTCAATTTTGGAATGATTTGTTGTCTATTCAGGTATTCCAGAGATGCAGGGTACATCAAGTTGATTGTAGAAATTTAATCTGCTGCTCCTGAGGCTGCTGGGAGAGATTTCCCTTTCTCTTCTTTGTTTGCACAGCTCGTGGGGTTCAGCTTTGGATTTGGCCCCGCCTCTGTGTGTAGGTTGTCGGAGGGCGTCTCTTCTTGGCTCAGACAGGATGGGGTTAAAGGAGCGGGTGATTCAGGGGCTCTGGGTCACTCAGGCTGGGGGAGGGAGTGGTACGGAATGTGGGGCAAGCCTGTGGTGACAGAGGATGGCATGACGTTGCAGTAGCCTGAGGCACACCGTGTGTTCTCCGGGAGAATTTGTCCCTGGATCACGGGATCCTGGCAGTGGTGGGCTGCACAGGCTCCCGGGAGGGGAGGTGTGGATAGTGACCTGTGCTTGCACACAGGTTTTTTGGTGCCTGCAGCAGCAGCCTTAGCGTCTCATGCCCATCTCTGGTGTCTGAGCTGATAGCCGCAGCTTGTGACTCTCTCTGGAACTCCTTTAGGCAGTGCTCTGAATCCCCTCTCCTCGCACACACTGGAACAATGGTCTCTTGCCTCTTAGGCAGTTCCAGACTTTTTCCCAGACTCCCTCCCAGCTAGCTGTGGCGCACTAGCCCCCTTCAGGCTGTGTTCACACCGCCAACCCCAGTCCTCTCCCTGGGATCCGACCTCTGAAGCCCAAGCCTCAGCTCCCAGCTCCTGCCCATCCCGGCGGGTGAGACAAGCCTCTCAGGCTGTTGAGTGCTGGTTGGCACAGATCCTCTGTGTGGAAATCTCTCCCCCTTGCCCTTTGCACCCCTGTAGCTGTGCTCTCCTCCTTGGCTCCGAAGCTTCCCCTCTGCCACCCCTCGTCTCTGCCAGTGAAGGGGCTTCCTAGTGTGTGGAAACCTTTCCTCCTTCACAGCTCCCTCCCAGAAGTGCAGGTCCTGTCCCTATTCTTTCGTCTGTGTTTTTTCTTTTTTCTTTTGCCCTACCCAGGTACGTGGGGAGTTTCCTGCATTTTGGGAAGTCTGAGTTCTTCTGCCAGCGTTCAGTATGTATTCTGTAGGAGTTGTTCCACATGTAGATGTATTTCTGGTGTATTTGTGGGGAGGAAGGTGATCTCCACATCTTACTCCTCTGCCATCTTGAAGGTCTCTCCTGATGTGTTTAATGTTAATGAGATGTTGATCCACTCTGCATCTCTGGAATAAATCCCACTTGATCATGATGTGTGATCCTTTTTAATGTATTGTCGAATTTGGTTTTCTAATATTCTGTTGAGGGTTTTTGCATCAATATTTATCAGGGATAGTGACCTGTAATTTTCTTTTTGTGTGGTTTTCTTGTCTGGTTTCATTATCAGGTTTTCAGGCCTCCAAAATTGAGTTTGGAAACATTCCCTCCTCTTCAAATTTTGGAAGAATTTTAGCCAGCTAGGTTTCAAACCTTCTTTGAATATTTGGAAGAATTCATCAGTATAGCCAGCTGGTGGTAGACTTTTGTTTGTTAGGAATTTTTAAATTACTAATTAGATCTCCTTACTAGTAGTCAGTCTATTCAGAGTTTTTATTTCTATATGATTCAGTCTTAGAAGATTGCATATTTCAAAGAATTTTTTCATTTCTTCTAAGTTGTCCAGTTTGGCACATAATTGTTCATAATAATCTCTTACGATCTTTTGTATTTCTCTGGTACCATTTGTAATACCTCTCTCATTTTAGGTTTTATTTATTTGAGCCTGCTCCCTTTTTTTCTTGGTAAGTCTAGTGAAAGGTTTGTCATTTTTTTTTAATCTTTTCAAAGCACCAGCTGTTGGTTTTATTCATCTTTCCTCATGTTTTCTAAGTCTTTATTTCATTTATTTCTACTCTGATCTTTATCATTTCCCCTTTTTTACTAACGTTTCCCTTCATTTGTTCTTTTTTTCTGGTTCTTTTAGGTATAAAGTTAGATAGTGTATTTGGATTTTTTCTTGTTCCTTGAGGTAGCCCTGTATCTGTATGAACTTCCCTCTTAGAACAGCTTTTGCTGCATTCCATAGGTGTTGGAATGCTGTGTTGACATTTTTTTCTCTCAATAATTTTTTATTTCCTCTTTGATTTCTTTTTTGACCCATTGGTTGTTTGGTAGCATGTTTTTTTTTTATTTTGACGTGTTTGTGATTTATCCAGTTTTCTTCCTAAAATTGATTTTTAGTTTCATACCATGTGGTCAGAAAAGGTACTTGGTATAGTTTCAGTCTTCTGATATGTTTTGTGATCTAACATGTGTCCTATCTTGGAGAATGTTCATGTGCACTTGAACATGTATGTTCTGCTGAATTTGGATGGAATGTCCTGTATGTGTGTATTAAATCCATCTGATCTAATGTGTCATTTAAAGCTAATGTTTCTTTATTTTCTCTCTGAATGATCAATCCATTGATGGAAGTATGGTGTTGCAGTCAATTTCTCCCTTTAGGTGTCTTGATATTTGCTTTATATATTTAGGTGCTCCTGAGTTGGGTGTATATATATTTACAAATGTTATATCATCCTGCTGGATTGACCTTTTTATCATTATCTAATACCCTTCTTTGTCTTTTACTACAGTCTTTGTTTTAAAGTCTATTTTGTTTGATATAAATATAGCTACACCAGCTTCCTTTTTATTTTAATTTTCATGGAATATCTTTTTCCACTCCTTTACTTTGTCTGTATGTGTCCTTACATCTGAAGTAAGTCTCTTGAGGCAACATATAGATCAGTTTTTTTTTAATCCATTCAACCACTGTATGCATTTTGATTAGAGAAGTTATTCTATTTACATTTAAAGTAATTATTGATAGGTATGTACTTATTACCATTTTATTACTTATTTTCTGGCTATTTTTGTAGTTTGTCTCTGTTCCTTTCTTCTTCTCTTGCTCCTTTCCCTTGTGCTTTGATGACTTTCTTTTTTGTTATGTTTAGATTTCTTCTTTATTGTTTTTGTGTCCCTACTGAAGGTTTTTGCTTTGTGATTAACATGGTGTTCACATATAACAGCCTATATATATAGCAGTCTCTTTTAAATTGAGAGCAAGTTAGGTTTGAACATATTCTAAAAACTCTACATTTTTATCACTGCCATCCATGTTTTATGTTTTTGATAGCATATTTTTTATTTTAAAAATTTTATGTATGTCGTAACTAATTATTGTAGTTACAGTTACTTTTACTACTTTTTTTCTTTTAACCTTAATAATAGCTTAATAAATGGTCAGTCCACTAGTTTTACTGTGTATTTACCTTTACCAGTGAAATTTTTACTTTCTTTTGTTTTCTTGTTACTTGTTAGTGCCTTTTCTTTTCAGCTTAAAGAAGTCCCTTTATTTTTCTTTTAAGGGTGGTTTAGGGATGATAAAATCCTTTAGCTTTTGCTTGTCTGGAAAATTCTTTATCTCCCCTTGGATTCTGAATGATAACCTTGCCAAGCAGAGTATTCTTGGTTGGAAGATTTTTCTTTTCAGCAATTTGAATCTATCATGCCACTCTCTTCTGCTCTGCAAAGCTTCTTCTTGAAAATAAGCTGGTAGTCTTATGGAGGTTCCTTTATACATAAAAAGTTGTTTTCCTCTTGCTGCTTTTAATATTCTCTCTTTAACTTTTGACATTTTTATTGTAATGTGTCTGTCTCTGGGTTTGTCTTATTTGTAACTCTCTTGTCTTCCTGGACCTAGATGTCTGTTTCCTTCCCTAGGTTAGGAAAAATTTCAGCCATTATTTCTTGGCATAAACTTTCTGCCCCTTTTCTCTCTCTCTTCCTTTTTTGTCATCCCTATCATGTGTATATTAGTCTGTTTGATGGTGTACCATAAGTCCCTTAAGCTGGCTTCACTCTTAGTCATTTTTTTTCTTTTTGCTGCTCTTACTGAATGAATTCCATTATCCTGTCTTTGAGTTTTTTTTTTTTTTTCTTCTGCTTGATCTAGTGACCCCCTTTACTGCATTTTTTCAGTTCAGTTATTGTATTCTTCAGCTCTGTGACTTTTGTTTTGGTACTTTCTTATATTTTCTATCTCTTTGTTGAAGTCCTCACTGTATTCATTTGTTCTTTTCTCAAGTTTGGTGAGCATTTTCATGACCATTATTTTGAACTCTATATCAGGTAAATTACTTATCTCCATTTCATTAAGGATTTTTTTTTTTAATCTTGCTCTTTCTTTTGAAACATATTCCTTGGTTTCCTCATTTTGCTTGCCTCTCTGTGTTTCTATGTATTAGGCAAAAGAGGATACCTCACCCAGTCTCGAAGGAGCTCTATTGTGTAAGCAGTGAACATTGTTGTTTGACCTTGCCCTAGCTCTTGGTGGTCTCTCAAATCTTTGTGATTGTTTAAGCAGTGTGGTTTATTCTTGATAAGTTCCAGTTTTTGAGGTTGTGCTAAGCCCTATCAGTGTTCAAAGGTAGGGATCTTAGTCAGCCTCTAGCTTCAGACTGATTTGAAGCCAGACTCTCAGGCATCAGCTTTAAAATATGCAAATATATATAGTCTGGTGGGACCACTGTTGTTATCTTTACTGACCTCCAAACCAGGTAATTTGGAGGTGACAGTTGCAAAAGTCAGGGCTGTAGACGAGTGTATATGCTCTTTTCTGGGAGGTACTGGTGAGCTGTAGCAAGGCCTGGGAGGGTGCAAAGATGGCATTCCCCTAGCCTAGGTTCCCAGAGAGCTCCTCTGTAACCCCTAGATGTGTGGAAAGCCTGAAGCTACTCCTTGCACTGAGGCTCTAGGACAAGAAAATGGGCCTTTTTTAGTGGAAAACTGGGGGTGTGTTTCAGTCTGCTATGTCACTGGGGTGGTAGCTGTGATGCCTAATTGTTTCAGTCTCCTGAGGCCCAGAAATGCAGGCCTCCCTGGCCACCAGGGCCAGGTACTCAAGGGGCATCACCTGTATTGACGCTCTCCACCTGCGGGCTTCATTGGGGCCACAAGATAGTGTGGGTGATGCTAGCAAGGAGAGGAAACACAAAAATGGCACCCACCAGTGCCTCTGTTTCCTGATGATGTCCAAAGAGAGCCCTGTGCTCTTGGCAGTTGCTTTAAGATTGGCTACTGAATCTCCTACATCTGTGGTCTAGGTGCTTTTTAAACTGCTGCCTTTTCTCTGAGTCTTAGGGTGAGTTAGTCTGCATGTGAGCCCTTTAAGAGCAGACTTCTAGTACCCCACAGCCTTTTGGGTCTCCTGAACCTAAGTCCTACTGGTGTTCAAAGCTGGTGGTTTTCTGGGCTCATTTCTCCAGGTCTGTGTGGGGCACAGACTCCCCGTTTCTCAGGGAGAAGCGCTGTATTGTGAGATTCCTCCCATCCATGGGTCACTGCGTCAGAGGTGGGGTTTTTGATGAGACTGCATCTCTGCCTCTCCTACGTGTCTCACTGTGGCCCTTTTATCCCTTGTTGTGGAGGAACACTTCTGCTAGTTTGCAGGTCTTTTTCAGAGGGAATTGATCCATATGTAGCAATAGATTTGGTGTGTCCGTGGGAGGAGATGTGTTCAGGATCTTTCTACACCGCCATTTTGAATCACCTCCTGAATTGTAGTATAATTTTAAAGAATGTTGTATAGAATTTATTTCTTCAAGGACATTTTAGGTGTTTGTCACAATTAAATTGATCTGGTTTTCAGTTAATATATCAATGTAATATTTGTAGTTTCTTTGAAAACATCTCTTATTTCGTTTATCTATTTGTCTAATGCTAATACTTGACACCTACCCATACAATTTTTATTGCTAGTCAAAGTACTCTATTTAATTGTTTGAAATGAATCAGTCTCTTTAAAGACCCAAATATTTTTCTGTTCTTGATTCACATATACTCCAAAAAGGTTTACTCTATTGTATACCAGTTTTGTAAGTATTTTCAGTTATAGTCTAGACATTACTTTTTTTTAAGGTTCCTTGAGGGCATTATTCTAAATGAAATAAGTCAGACAGAAAAAGATAAATACTGTATGATCTCACATGTGGAATCTTAAAACAAAACAAAACAAAACAAAAACAAAACTGGTTATTTATTCTTGAATAGAAACATATCAGCATTTATTGGGATGCCTGATTCAAGTCACAGATTTAGCTTGTGTAGTTCTTTATCTAATTTGAGTTAAATGACATTGATTGATTTTAACTTACTTTTCCCTTTGTTATCATGTTGCTTTTATTAAATTGCATTTCTATTCATTTATGGGTTTTCCTTTTAGTTTCTGTCTTTTGCTAGAAGCAGTAGGGAAGGGGACTGGGTGTGTAATGGCCTAAATAATTATTATCTCAAAGCGACTGTGGGTCTCTGTCCAGCCTACAGAATTGAAAATAATTTTCAAAGCAGAAAACGAATTTGATGACTAACTTCTGTACAATTATTTTTTCATGTGGAGGCTTGCCCTAAGAAAAGTAAAGAAAAAAAAAGATCAAAATTAAGTGGAAAATGAAGTCATAATATGCATTTAAGTGAATGGGTTACTCTTAAGCTTGTGTAGATAGTGAAAATGATTTCATATGTGTTAAAGGGTTTGGAGATAAATTAAAGATTAAAAAGTGAAATTTCATTGTGTAATAATTTACATGATAATCCTTTATGATATAATTTATTCAATGAATATAATTATGGATATTTCACTATATCTTTTTTGAATACTCAGTATGTATTCATATTGCTGTAAATGAAGACATAGCTACGAAAAGGAACATTAACTACCCTCAGGAAATTTTCAGCCCTTTAAAAGGTTTTATATTTTAGAGTTCTTATATTTTCTGGCTCTGGGCTAGTTGTTTTATATATGTTATTTCCTTCAATACACACTTAATGTGATTATTCCTACCTTACATATAAAGAAGCAGAAGTTCTCTCCTATTTGACCTCCACTTTGAGAACCTCAGCAGTAATTTTTTTTTTATCCCTGATTAACTTGTTGGCTGCAGGAAGCCAGCACCTCCCTGCCACTCCCCAAATTCTAAGTACACGTTCACCTTCTCTACTTGGAGGTCAAATAGGCATTGCAAACTTGCCATGTTTCAGTCGACTTTTGTGCTTTTCTACATCTCAGTGAATGGCAACCCCATCCTTCCCCAAACCCTGCTCAACCCACAGCCTCCTACATTTCGGTTGATAGCAACTTCATCCGAACAGTTGTTCAGGCCAAATGTTTTGGAGTCAGTAAGTCTTCACTTCTCTTTTTTCCTCACATTCTGCAGCATGTGCAAAACGTGCAGAAAGTTCCATCATTTCTACCTTCAAGATAGTTCAGCGTACGATCACTTCTCAGTGCTACCATCCTGGCCAAGCCATCTTCTCTCATCTGGATCACTGCAGTACCCTTCCTAACTAGTCCTGCTAATTCTGCCTTTTCTCCCTTTTGGTTTGTTCTTAGTGAAGCAGCCAGTATTCCTTTAAAGTATAAGTCAGATCTTGGCACAGCTGTGCTCTGAATGCCAAAGTACCTGCCATGGCTATAAGAACCCCCATTTTCCCTGCATCTCCCTCCTTGTTACTCAACCCCCCACCCACCCACTTTGCTCCAGTCACGTTGGCCTCTTCTCTGGCCCTGGGTCACACCAGACACCCCGCCAGCTTAGGGCCTTCATACCTGCTGTTCCCTCTGTCTGGAGTTCCATCAGGTAACTCTGGCACATTTCCTCAGATCTTTACTCAAAATCAAATTTTTAGTGAAGCCTTACCCAAACTTCCTGTTTAAAATTGTATTCACCTCACAAGACTCTCTTGAATACTCTTTTTTCCTTTCTTTTTACATTTTTCTCCATTGCCTTTATCTCTTTCACATAGGGTATGTCTGTTACTTGTTTATTTTGTTTTCTGTATGTTCCATGTAGATTGCAATAGATATTTCACAAGGGCACAGATTGTTGTCTGAATCCAAAGAGCCTGGCACCATATGGCACTAGTAGTTATTAAACAAATGAGTATTGATTGAGTAATGGGTGAGCATGAGTAAATGAAGATCCTTTGTTTACTTCACCTCACCAGCCTCTTAGTCTGGCCATGCTGACCTACTTGAAGCTACTTACCTATACTCTGCTCTCCACTGTCTCTGGGCCTTTGAACATTTGCTCCCAGTTCTTGGGCCCATGATTTCCACTCCTGTCCCTCCCCATTCACTCTTTTTCAACGTACCTCAGGACCTTTGGACCTTCAGGACCACAATTTATTGGATAAAACTTAATCTGACACTCTCACTTGACATCATGCCCTATAACCCAGTGTCACTCTGGGTTAGGAGTGGTTTCTGGGGATTCTCCTAGTGTCCCCCACATATTTCTGTCACCACAGTTAACATGTTGCCCTTGATTTCACTGTTTACTTCCTCTCTTCTCTCTATACATTCACCGAGGTCAAGGGCTATGTTGTATTTGCCTTTGTATCTTTCATACTTAGCATAGGACTTGGTGGGTCAGTGAATGTTGCTGAATTAATGGAATTATGCTCAATGGTTTTACTGATAGTGTTGCACAATCCAGATGATTGAAGACCACTGCCTAGAGATGTCAGTGAATATTACATTTATTACATTTTCTGTCTATGTGTTATTAAAAATGGATCACATTTCAAACCCTTCCAAAAACCCTCCAGCATTGTTTTTAAAACTTGGTGATTTATAAATAAAATGTACTTTAGAGAGACCTGGGAATCATAAATTGAGGCATGATAGAATCCTTCTAAGAGTAAAAGGGCATTGGCCAGTGATAGAAAAGTGAGATAATATTATTTGAAAACATTAAGAGGAACAAAGTTTCCCATAATTAACTTCTATGCCATATTAGTAAGAATATCCAACTGTAATTACAGAGGATATACACTTGAAAAATCAGATTACTGCCATGAAAAAATAAAACAAAAAAACTCAGGGCTCTATTTTGAATACAATGTTCTGTTTGGTTCCCATTGTCAATGTAATATTGGTTAATGAAAAACAGCAGTGGCCCTTATGAGCACAGGCTCTATTTTAAAATAATCAGGCTAATTCGGCAAAGAGATTTATTTAATTAGAGCTTCTGACATAATAAAGCTGAAGGTATTTTGTGCCGCTTTGCTTTATTTTTAAGTCCCAGGAGTCAAAACTGATATGAAAATGTTGCAGGTGTGGACAAACTGAAGGATATGAAAAGAATTTTACTCTTAATGTATGAAATTGTGCAAATGACAAGCTCTCATGTACACCCAGTTTGTAGTAAATGATTTAAAGGCATTAGCAAAGGAAACGCATCCAGCATGTAGTTCATGAATTTCATTGAGAGCTGAATCATCAGCATTGACTCATTGCCTGCTGGTGCTTATGGTGGCTCTTCAGTGGGTCAAAACTCACGCATCCTTTCCCACTTTAAAAGTTGTTGAAGTGATTATTAATTTTCAACATCAAATGATAAAAACAAAAGTAAGAAGCATGTAAATGTGCTTATATTTTATGGTACTTGGATTTACATTTAAAATCAGTGCGTAATAGAGAACGAGTGTGTTGAGATGACATTTCAATTTTAAAGGGTATTTCTTCTTTAGGGTAACAACTATTCAAAGAAGGAATACAATTTTCACAGTATTTTTAAATATCTGATGACCAATAAGATAGAATATCATAATGTAGACCTTGTCTTCTCTCATATACATTGGTTATAGTATAGATTAAAGCATCTCCAAGTATTGTAACATGTAAACTCAAAAATTCAAAAGAATTTCTTTGTTTACTAGAGTCTAATTCTGGTGCTGTTAGTCAGTATACTTCTCCATATGGCGACACACACACACACACACACACACACACTATAACATGATAAGTTCAATATTATATGTGCAAGCCACTTTCATTCTGTGGCTATGTGCTGTCCTAAGACCCTAGAATCCTTCGCAGTCAGCTTTCAGAAAGATGAAGAGAGCATGGAGAAGGCACATACAGTTGTTAAAGTTATTGGCCGACAAATGAGGAGCGTCACTCTTACTTGTATTTCATACTCAGATCTCATTTGAGAATCGGTCACATGTCATATCTTGACACAAAGCCTGAGAAATGTGGCCTTTAGATGAAGAGTCGCTTTTTGCACCCAGCTCTGTACCGTGGAAGGGGAGAACGAATGTTGATAGACGGAAAGCCACTTCTGCCTCAGCCCGTGTGTGTCAGATGGAAAGGCCCTTAACTTCCATTCTCTCAAAGGCTCAACGTTTAGTTCTCTCGTCCACACTCCGACAGTTAGTGTGAAGTATACCTGAGTTTTGAAAGGATTTGGCTATTGGAAAATGTTCCTAATATATTGTCAGGACTGTCCTATGCTTCAGTATCCTGGTCACATGCTAAATTTTGTCTGTCTTTAAAAACGTGGACCTAGAACCACAGGTAGTACTCATTGCTTAATGTTTGTTATGGTTAGGCAAGTGTCATAATTTTCCTCCCTGGTTTAGGATCTTACACTTTTGTTAATACAATACTAGCTTGCCTTCTGTGTTTGGAGCTCTGGCAACCCGAGTTCACCTTGAGCTGTGACCCACAAGTCTTTCATATGAATTCTGCCCCATGTGGTGACCCTGTTACTTTCGCATGTTTACCAGGTGCTTGATTCTTCCGGTTAACATATTCACCGCCTGACCTCCACCTCTGTGGCCAAAGCAGTTCTGACATTTTCAGCAGCTCTTTTCTTACCTTTAGGAGAGGTATTTATTCACCATAAATAAGCGTGCTGTGAAGAGTGGCTGGGGCTGCATATTATTAATTTTCCATATTTAACTTCATTATTTCCATTGTTTGATATGGTTCTTCCAGTTTTCATAATGATGCTTCAACATGATTTTATCTATAGGCCTACTTTAATTTAGAATAACTGAGTGATATAAATTTCATTTTTGTGTTTGCTTTTGTTATTTTATTGTTATAATTTTAAAAAGTGAAATTTATTTTTATGACTTTATAAATGGTTCATGATTATTGCAATATAAATACATAGGGCAAGGAAAAGGAAGTAAAAGTTACCTAAAATCTCAGTACCTAGAAATAAGTATTTTTAGTATTTTGACCACCAATCTTTTGTAAATTCTATCTATACACGTATATGTGTAACACACTCACACGGATACAATTATGAGAATACTATCTACATCATTTTTATCAGTGAGTTTTTTCTCAGGGCTGGTATTTTTGCTGTTGTTAATCATGAGGAGGCTACTTACTACTATTCTCTTTTTGTTGGTCGGGTAGATTCCAGTTACTTTCCTGCTATAAATAATATTGCAATAAATATTTCTGTACAGGATTTCTTTCCTCCAAGTGCTTTTTTGTCAATGGGATTGAAGCCTCGTTTGGAATTAGTCTGTCTGCTAGTTTCAGTTTCAACTCTTGTTTGTTTTGATGGTTCTCTAGGACTGTGCAGATCAGATCCTACATTCTTTTTTCTTGATAAATTTATTTTATGCAGGAGAGTTTGGGCAGTAGCTTTTTATTAGAATGTGTACATTTTCCTTCTATGCATTTATTCAGTTTAGTGCCTGGTAAATGGATGTAAAAGATGACTTTCCATTGGAGATCTCACTTTTTATCAAAATTTACATATTACAGTCTTGTAGAAACTTTTTTTAAGGATCATGAAACTTATTCCACATGGCACAGTCTTGTCCAAAATAGTCTTTTGTTCCAAGTCTTATTTAAATTTAAGTATCTGATCTTTCAAGACCTATTAAAA
The DNA here is from genome assembly GCF_000442215.2 of Lipotes vexillifer. NCBI lineage: Eukaryota > Metazoa > Chordata > Mammalia > Artiodactyla > Lipotidae > Lipotes > Lipotes vexillifer. Next base: position 683,135 of record NW_006799086.1, on the reverse strand, counting down.
CAACGTCAGATCAAAGAAAAGGCCATTAGTTTGATAACTAGCTTTTAGTAAATCTATGCTAATTACCAATCTCTTTTTGAAAATGTTCTCAAACATCTTATTTGCAGTTTATTTTATGATTTTACAGAGATTTCTATCTCCTTATTTCATAGTTTTTGTAGCACACCATTTCTATCTGCAAAAAAATATATTATCCCTCTTTGCTCCTGCATACCATATTTTGGCCTGATTTCTCAAATGTTACTGAGATCATATGTGAGATGTTTTCTGGAAATGACAGTGTTGCTGAGTTTATCACTCACAGTTTGCTTTTACTGGCACCATCCATTTGTTTGTATTGAATGCCTAGCCTACTATAGGCATGTACTTGGGAAGACATTAGGACCATCATGGTGGGTGAAATAGACATATTACTTCATCCTGTGGAACTTGCAGTTTAGTGAGGCGCCAACTATTCAAGAAATACATTTACAAACAAATACAAGGTTACAACCGAGATGAGTGGCAGGGGAGGTATGGTGAGTGACATGGCTACACATGGATATTCATTGGCTACACTGATCAAGGGGAAGCCTTCAGGAAGGTTTCCCTGAGAGAGGGTTGAGCTGAGAGCTCTCGGATGAGGGAAGAACATGTGAAAAGGGCTGTGATAGGAAGGACCATGTCACAGTTGACAAAGTCTCAGAATGCCAGGTCAAGAGTTTTGGTCCTTATCTTGACAAAAGTGAAGTGTCAGTACACAGTGGAGGGACTTCACTGGTGGTCCAGTGGTTAAGAATCCGCCTTCCAATGCAGGGGATGTGAGTTCAATCCCACATGCTGCAACTAAGACCCAAAGCAGCCAAAAACAAATACATAACTATTTTTTTAAAAAAGGAAATGCTTTAAAAAAATACACAGTGGAGTGATGTGATGACACGCATTTAGAAAGAATCTCTGTAGTTGTAATTTGGAGAAAAACTGTAGAAGGCAAAAGGAGGTTTAGGGTTCCAGTTGCAGGCTTTTGCAAGAGTCCAGTTGCAAAAAATGATTAATTTAGGTTAATGTGGCTGTGGTAGTGAAGATGAAGAGAGGTAGATACATTCTCCAGATATTTCGTGGGAAGAATTGAAAAGGTTTGGTGACTCATGTATTAAGTATTTACAAATAGAGGAGAGGAAAGCATCTAAGACGATGCCTAAGTCTTCGGCTAACCAAACACAATGGAATTTGGTTCCATTTACTGAGATGCGAAAACCTGAGAGGACCTGTTTTGGTGAGAAAGGTCACAGGTTTGTTTTGGAGCAACTGAAGATGTTAATCACCCAGGTAGATGTTACATTCTAGAATCACAAAGAGTACTTTAGTCTAATATGCTCGGTAATTTCTTTGAATAGTTTTCTAAAGTTTGCAATTCTCTTTAAAACAAGAATTTTAAAGAGTTTATTGCCCTTTATTTTTGTTTAACATATTATGAAAGAGAAGATGATTCAAAGATTTAAAAATACACAGTCTTTTATGGGATTCCTCGAATACTTCCTAACTCTAGTGAGTAGGCTTTGTTCTGCTTTGTATGTTTTTTATTTGCATATTTTGGGCAGCGTAATACAGCTATTTTCATCTTTTCCTAAGTAGAGTGTATTGTTGTGGATGACTAGTATTTGAATCAACTGTACACCAAATGATGTAGGTAAGGGTGAGGTATAAACAGTGAGAAATTATAACTAGTAGGACATTAGAATGTATGGTGTTCTTTGCAGACTATAAACAATTTTTAACGTCAGAGATAATAGGATTTTTAAGAGCCATTTAAGGACAATTACTCCTTGTCCTGCATAATGGTTCTTTTTTTTGTTTTTGTTTTTTGTTTTTCGTTTTTTGCGGTACGCGGGCCTCTCACTGTTGTGGCCTCTCCAGTTGCGGAGCACAGGCTCCGGACGCGCAGGCTCAGCGGCCATGGCTCACGGGCTCAGCCGCTCCGCGGCATGTGGGATCTTCCCGGACCGGGGCAAGAACCCAGGTCCCCTGCATCGGCAGGCGGACTCTCAACCACTGCGCCACCAGGGAAGCCCCTGCATAATGTTTTATTCTAACCTCAGTCACAGGTTTTTGGGTGATATATTAAATATTTTATAAAAATTCAAATCTGAATATAAATGTGCTCTGCAATCTGAGTCACTGACTTTCTTCTGATTATTTCGACTGTTGAATGTGTGTTGCCAATATAGTGTGCTAAAAATAGGGCTTCGCTTGTGGCGCTAGTGGTTGAGAGTTCGCCTGCCGATGCAGGGCACATGGGTTCGTGCCCCAGTCCGGGATGATCCCACATGCCGCGGAGCGGCTGGGCCCGTGCGCCATGGCCGCTGAGCCTGTGCGTCCGGAGCCTGTGCTCCGCGGCGGGAGAGGCAACAGTGAGAGGCCTGCATACAGCGAACAGCAACAACAACAACAACAACAACAAAGTCCTAGAGTTTATGGAAGATTCTTAAGTGGCTTTTCAATGGAGAGTTGATTAGCAGGTGGTTTGAGTTTTTCTACCCTGCCATCCTCACTCCTTAAATAAGGGCCCATTGTCTTTTCTTACATGATTAACATGAGACCGAAAACAAAATTAAAAAGGGTTTTTTTTCCTGGAACAGAGACGAGTATTACCAAAAAGAAAATTGAAGCAATGTAAGATGTTTTTTCTAATTTTAGTTATGGTATTTTATTGTTTTTTTATGCTAACAACATTTAAATATTTCCAACTTTGGTCAAAATGTGAAAATGAATGCATTTTTCATTAAAAAAAAACTAATGTCTTATTATTCTTTTCATAGGTCTCATATCTTTTGGGTGAACAGAAGTCTACCTTTATGGGGCTTACAGGTTATGTACAATTTTGTTATATTCCTATATTTCTGGATTTATTTATATTTTACTGAGCAATACTAGCGGGGAGAAAAGTTTTGACATTAAAAATGAGTTTTGGTTTATTGTTTAATTAATCTTGATGCACATCTTAAAATTTTTATTCCTTTCTTCACGTTTATGTGAGCCCTCCATTGTACCTTTTGAGAATTTCCTCATGATCAGGTTTAGACTTCAGAAAGCTTTTCAGGATCTGAAGGAAACTAAAGTAAACCCAACCTTGTTTGAAGGCACAACAAGTTCTCCAAACTACTTTAGGCATTCCTAAAGTCTTAGGCTATATCATCTTTGAAAAATTAATCAAAAGCCCGTAAACATGTTTGCATTTTTTATTTTATGTGGTGAATGTTGGGAACATGGTAGAATCCCAATAAATAATTGTTAAATGAATAAACAAATGAACAAACAGTTTGTATTACCAATAGGAAGAGCTTGGTCCCTAAGCAGATAATTTTGTAAATAAAACAAAAAGTGTGCCCTGGCATAAAAGGAGTCCTGAAGAGGGAGTAAGGGAACCTGTGGAGCACGGTGTGTCTGAACTACATTGTTGCGGTGTTCCCTGGAGTCCTCTGGATCTCTCTTTGTTCCTTTTTTTTGTTGAATTTCATGCCAGGCAAACTTTTTACAACTTCCCATCTCCTCTACTCGTGTCTCTTTCCTGCATATACTTTTTAGTTTCTATTGTTTTTCAAAAGCAAAAATCATTCAAAGAGGAGAGTCTCTAAGATTAAAAACAGTTGAGTCTGAAAGAAATGGAAGGACTCTTAAGTCTCACTGTGTATAAACAACCTTTAAAATACTTTAAAATCAAATGTTTGGGTTGTCTTTTAAAGTCAGGATGATTGTGAGGTCTGTACATTTTATATGTGACAATGAATTATTTCAATTATGTATGCATTGTGATTATAACTATGAATCAAGTTTTTACTGTGTCTGCATATTTTGTATTTTATTGAAGTCAAGTTGTGTTTTATGGTTTTTTTTACTGACTTTCATTTCAGTGCTGTACACACTTGTAAAGTAAGTCAATATTTTTATGAATAGTTATATATGGCCTTGAAATATATTTTGATCTGTTCAAATTGCTTTTTATCTGATAGTGATATTCTAAAATAATAAAAACACTCATTTTCACATAGGATTTTGGGCAATTCATGCTAAAAGTGGTCTTGAGATCATCTAACAATGTATACCTCTAGAAAAAGTAAGAGATTATGATTTAGAGAATTTGTGGAGAAAATCGAAAAAGTGAAAAATTTCTATTTTAATGTCTGTCTACTGTATGTACTTCTGGACTTATTTTACTTAGATTGTCATGCATTCATATGTTTTTAAATTGTCCTTATATTTTAATATTCACCTAAATCAAAGTTTTCATTCCAACAGGAGTCAGAATCTAAAACTCTATGGTATCTGCCTTTCTCATGCAGATTGACTTTACCCTCACAAATCTATGAACAAATATATTTGTTATCTCAGTTATTTCATGTTGATGCTTCCTTATTTTGATTATATTCCTGTCTCCTGAAGTGCTTAGGGTCTGTAACACAAAATAATTTGGATATCTTTACTGCTTACTTTTTCTGTTGCACTCATAGCTCTTTGGTAGCTGAGCAGAGGAAACTGTATACAGAGTAGAGAATAGAGAGAAAAGTGGAAGCTTGTCTAGGGGGCTGCAGGATGCCCATGTCCAGTGGCTGAAGGGGAATTGTCTGTGAAGTCCATTCAAATAAAATCTGAAAGTATCTTGAAGAGCTGACATGGACTATTTTGTTTAATGTTTGAGAATGTTTCATTTTGTTTGAGGTGGGTGATAGGATGGAAAGTATCCTTCAACTCCAGGCTTGTATTCTTTTATTTTCTGAAGGGAACTGCCGTTTTTGGTGGGTGTACTGAGATGGTGGTGGTGTGGCTGGGGGAGAGCATTATTTGTGGTGGGACAGTTGTGTGTGATTGTGTGTATTAAGAATACACACACAAACAAAACCTATTCTTTACATATGGTGAAGATTCCAGCCATCTGATTGTTCTAATCCCACATTTACATTTGTGGTAATAAACTTAAAAAAAGACTTATTGAGGAGTATTAGAAATTATAAAAACTAAGCTGTAGTTCCTGGGAAAGCCTGCTGCCTACCACCTGTATATAGAAATTAAAGTGCCACATAGCACCTCCTATATCATATATAAGTATATATGCATATACACACATATATGCACATATATATAAAGTTAAAAGCATTGTAATCAGAATATATATTTTGATTTTGTTGTATTTTCTCATTAAGGTATAATTTATATTTTAGGTTTCAGTGGCATTGATAAGTCTCTTTGAAACAATACTACTTGGTTATCTCAGTTATAAGGTAAGTTATTTTAATTAGAAGTTTTCTGCTGGTAGAACACATTACTAGCATTGACCCAGTATTCCTCTATTTATAATTCATACTCTGGGGATAAAGCCACCTCTTCTTAACCCCCTTTAACTATTTTGAACCTCTCCAGTATGTGATAAAAAGCTGTGGTAACATAGTAATGTTTTCCTTGGTGGCTTAAACATACTTCTGTAATTCCCACAGGCTAATTTACCCATTATGTGCATGCTCATATGAGACAAGCAGATGGAATGGTTTGGCTTTTTATTGTTCTCCGTCTCTTCTCCTGATCTGTACAGGAAACACTGAGGGAGAAAAACATGTCTGTTAGGAATTATTTTAATGAATTCCCTTCATTTTTGGCGAAGGTTTGCTTGGCTAACCCAATTTAACAAATGTTCATTAAGTTCTTATTTGATGAAGAGCACCACACTGTGCATTCTTTTTTTTCTCAATGAATTTACAATCTAGAAAGGGGGGTGGACAGGAGAAAATTATATAGACAATAATAATACAAGGCTGAATAATAGGTACTTCCTATGAGGTGCAAATAAAGTCCTGTGGGGCTTCATAGAGAGAGGTCATATGGGGTGAAAAGACTGATTTAAGCAGAATCCTTGAATCAGTAACTTCACTAAAGAAAGATGAAAAGGCAGAACAACAGGGATTTGTAGAATCAGCAAAGGCGTAAAAGAAGGAATGTGCATATAAAATTGGAAGAATGAATAAGCATTTAGGTTTGGGCAGAGTATGGCATATGTGGGAAAATATTGGTGGAAAAAGATGGGACAGTATAGTGAGGGCCTTGTACGGCAACTTATAGTGGGAAGTTGATGCAGGATGTTGAGCACAAGAGTTCTATAATTGTAACTTAAGTTTTAAGAGTATTAGTTCAGAACATCTGTGCAGCACAGGTCAAAGAGACATGGCACTGAAAACCACATGCTCAGTTAAGATGCATTTGCAGTATGAAAGGAAAACTTCGAGTGAAGCTTTGCCTGGGTGAAAGGAATACATTCAATGCAAGATAAGTCATGAAGGTAGAAACTAAAGAAATCATCAACTGATTAGTTGAAATAGATGAGGAGAAGAAAATGTCAAAAATCATTTTAAGATTTCCTAAATCCAAATGACTGGGAGCAAGGCAGTAAAACCAAGAAAAGTTACATCAAGAAAAAAATCAGACTGGGGTCGAGATAGGTGGAATAATGGAAATGGTTTTGGAAATGATGAATCTGAGGTATTTTTGGCCAAATAGCTGTGACATGCAGGCAATTGAAAAGGAGGATCTGGGACTTGCAGGAGAGATTTATTAAGAATTGGCAGTCATTTCCATAGAGATGATGAAGGAAGCATGCAAGTCCATTAAGGATGGGATAGTAGCCAATGGAGAAGAGAAGGCCCACGTTAATGAAGATGCTTATAGTGTGTCCATAGGAAGAACCAAGCAATGAGGACAGACAGAGGAATAGGTGAGAAGCGTGGAAAGTCATCAGAATGGTTGTCTAGTCATCACGGATTTCCAGTTCGCAGTTTCTGCATGTACGATGTCAACAAGTGCACTCAAGGTTCTGTTTTGGGGGGATTCTTATCTACCATATAAATTTCTTTCTCACTTCGTAATGTAAGGTTTTGAAGATAACATTCCCTAGACTACTTTTTTTTTTTTTTT